>NC_142739.1:6687500-6890000 GCF_051943395.1 Hippocampus bargibanti
ATAATGATTGTTTTTGTGGTTTACATGCGACAATTTGAAAATTTGGTTCGAATTTTAGCAAGCATGATTTGCTTTCACCGGCCAAATAAAATTATGTGTCAATGAAAAGGTTTCCTCAACCGTCTTCTGTCCTTCTTTGAAGGTGTCGGACGTTCCACTTCTCATTTAAGAGGCTTTGTCAGCGAACAAAAAGAGAGAAATATATATATATATATATATATATATATATATATATATATATATATATATATATATATATATATATATATATATATATATATATATATATATATATATATATACAGTAAAGTCTCGTTATATCGATATCGGATATATCGATAGTCACGGTTATATCGATACTATTTCTATGCATGCACGGAGAAAATTACATGCAAACAGGGTCGGATATATCGATAGTCCCGGTTATATCGATATTTTTTCGGACTCCCTTGAATATCGATATAACGAGACTTTACTGTATATATATATATATATATATATATATATATATATATATATATATATATATATATATATATATAAAAATCCTCGTCTCACCCACCATGGGTGGTGTCTGTCCCCATCCCATTTCAGCTCAGGTCCTCTACCAGAGGCCAGGAAGCATGAGGGTTCTGCGCAGTATCCGTGCTGTTCCCAGCACTGCGCTTTTCTGGACCGAGATATCCGATGTTGTTCCCGGGATCTGTTGCAACCACTCGTCGAGTTTGGGGGTCACTGCCCCAAGTGCTCCGACCACCACAGGCACGACTGTCACCTTTACCTTCCAGGCTCTCTCCAGCTCCTCTCTGAGCCCTTGGTATTTCTCGATTTTCTCATGTTCCTTCTTTCTGATGTTCCCATCACTCGGGACCGCTACATCCACGACAACGGCTTTCCTTTCCCCTTTATCTATGACCACGATATCTGGTTGGTTGGCCATTACCATCTTGTCAGTCTGTATCTGGAAGTCCCACAGGATTTTTGCTCGGTAATTCTCCACCACCTTGGGAGGTGTTTCCCATTTTGACCTTGGGGTTTCCAGTCCATACTCCGCACAGATGTTTCGGGAGACTATGCCAGCCACCTGGTTATGGCCCTCCATGTAGGCTTTCCCTGCCAGCATCTTACACCCTGCAGTTACGTGTTGGATTGTCTCAGGTGCCTCTTTGCACAACCTACACCTTGGGTCTTGTCTGGTGTGGTATATCCCTGCCTCTATGGCTCTGGTGTTCAGGGCCTGCTCTTGGGCAGCCAGGATGAGTGCCTCTGTGCTATCCTTTAGGCCAGCCCTCTTTAGCCACTGATAGGACTTCTTGAGATCAGCCACTTCTGCTATGGTTCGGTGGTACATCCCTTGTAGGGGCTTTTCCTCCCATGATTGTCCCTCTTCCAGCACCTCATCCTCTGTTCCCCATTGACTGAGACATTCTCTGAGTACATCATCCGTTGGAGCCTTCTCTTTGATGTATTCATGGAGCTTGGATGTTTCATCCTGGACAGTGGCTCTCACACTCACTAGTCCCCGGCCTCCTTCCTTACGGCTTGTGTACAGTCTCAGGGTGCTGGACTTGGGATGGAACCCTCCGTGCATGGTGAGGAGTTTTCGGGTCTTATCATCCTCTTCCTTTGGCCACCTTATTATTCCTGCAGGGTATCTGATCACTGGCAGGGCATAGCTGTTTATTGCCCGGGTCTTGTTCTTGCCATTGAGCTGGCTTCTGAGGACTTGCCTCACCCGCTGGAGGTATTTGGTCGTAGCCGCTTTCCTTGTTGCTAATTCGAGGTTGCCATTGGCCTGTGGTATACCGAGGTACTTGTAGCTGTTTTCAATGTCTGCTTTTGTTCCTTCAGTGAGTGAGACCCCTTCAGTGTGGACTACCTTGCCCCTCTTAGTCACCATCCGACTACATTTCTCCAGCCCGAATGACATTCCGATATCACTGCTGTAGATCCTGGTTGTGTGGATCAGGGAGTCTATGTCCCTTTCGCTCTTAGCATACAGCTTGATGTCATCCATGTAGAGGAGGTGACTAATCGTAGCTCCATTTCTGAGGCGGTATCCATAGCCTGTCTTGGCGATTATCTGGCTGAGGGGGTTCAGTCCTATGCAGAACAGCAGTGGGGAGAGTGCATCACCTTGGTATATGCCACATTTGATGGACACTTGCGTTAGTGGCTTGCCATTGGCTTCAAGTGTGGTTTTCCACATCCTCATCGAGTTTGCAACGAAGGCTCTCAGGGTCCTGTTGACCTTATACAACTCCAAGCATTCATTGATCCATGTGTGTGGCATCGAGTCATATGCTTTCTTGTAATCAACATATATATATATATATATATAAGGCCAGGGCTACCACCAAAATAAAATTTAGTTCGCTGACGAAGCCTCTTGGATGAGAAGCGAAACCCCCGACACCTTCAAAGAAGTACAAATGAGGGCTGAAGAAACCTTTTCATCGATGGACCACTCCTGTACGACTGAGAGCTTACACAGACGTAAATGTGGTGTGCTAAATTTACCCCCCTGGTTTTGACTTTGATACCTGTGATTCACATCGTTCTATGCATGGTGTTGTCATTAAATACAGTATATCCATCAAGTTTATGAATGAAATATGATGGCATCCCCCACACATGTCTGCATACTTGAAATTCTGTCTTTCTGCCTGCGCCTCAATCAAATCCAGCAACATCACGTTAACTTCCTGCACCTCGAGTTGGACCCGGGTTTCCTGAGTCTAGTGTGAAGTCTACATTCGGTCATATGTGGCTGTTCGCTACATGAACATATTTTAAACATCATATTATTTTCTCAGACTTCCGTTTATATATTTTTTGTTCTTTTCTTGTCACTTTAATTGTGTTAGTTTGTTTTGAGGAGGTATTGGATTGGATTTGCCTTTATTAGTCTCGCAGTGGAGAAATTTCCATTTCACAGCAGCAAAGTTGGTATGTAGACAGAAGGAGCCAATGCAACCCAATGGAGATCTGATTTGATGGGTAAGTTGTATGAATGGCTGATTGAATATTCAAAATTGTCCCGAGGTATGAGTGCATGTGTGAGTGTCTGTCTGTGTGGGCCCTGTGATTGGTTGGCAACCAATTTAGGGTGTCCCAAGCCTATTGCCGAAGACAGCTGGGATAGGCTCCAGCACCCCTAACGACTTGACGACGTGAGGATAAAACGGAACGGAAGATGAATGAATGAAATAAACTTAGATGAAAACAACATAGTGAAAGAGTGAATTTATAAAATTATAGGATTATTGGCACTTAGATTGAGCCAAATTGTCTTGTACATGCGCTTTGACCATAGCTGTCGGCATTTGAAAGAAACTAGAGTTGTTTACGCCACCTGTTATTACGGGCTCTTGTGGACAGCATTCCTTCAAAGAAAAATGGGAGAGGGGAATTAATTATTTTATAACACCCTGCCCAGCTCTTCGCGTAAGATTACCAACCTACTTAAGACATTTCAATAAATAAAAAAAAAAAAAAAAAACGGCATGAAAATTAGACTGAATGATGTGAACATTTTTCTGAAATTGGAATGAATTGACAAGGTAAATGTTGCTAGATACGACATTAATTCAGATTAATTCACCCATTAAAATTATGAGCATTCTCATAAAAGATCGCTTTTGTGATTTTCTAAAATTATGATAGTGAATAAGCATAATAATAATTTTGACCTGATAAACTGTAGTCAAAAACACATTGTATAAATGTGAATCATTTGATGGCCACATGGAATTAAATAGTAAAAGGTTGATGTGCAAGGTTGATGTGCAAAATACAAATTCTATTATGCCTAAGTGCAGATGATGCGAGCCAATGTGCAACAATTCGGAAACAGAGACAAGATGGTGGTTGAGAAAATATCCAAGTTACAGAACGAATTTTTACAGTTTTAGGAAGACAAGATGAAAACATCTCTAATTACACCACACATTGGGAAATTTGCAAGAGGCTCAGCACCTCTAACAATACATGCGGAAGTTTAATTTGAAAAATCTGACTAAATGCAAATCAGTGTCAAGTTGCACCATGGCTGACGTTACCACACCAAATGCACCAAGGCAAAAATGCTCTGAGGATGTTGACATGCGTGAGGTGGGTGTGTGCGGAGAGGTCTTTGGTACCAAGTTGGCTGTTCAATTTGTGGTGATGTGAACCAATGGACTGGGATGCACGAGCCACTTGCATCCACCTGGCTCTGATCAACAGGCTCTGACTCCTTCACAAAGACCGCAAAATGCCAAGCCGTGCTATCTCCACAAGGACGAAACCCATCTCCTCACCAACCGAAGGGCTTGCTGCTGGTCTCACAGAGACCTGAGAAAGCTGAAACACGATTTACTGCAGAAATGGACTGAAAGTCAAAGTGCTGAATGTACAAACACCAAGATTACAGCTCACAATGACTGGTGACAAAAGGCTGACTATTACACAAGTCAGTTGATGCACAACCACAGAACTCCGCCTTGAAACAGTACTGGCTTGGTGTGCGTTGATTTCCTCTGCGCAGTCCTACCGATTCCCATTGTGACATGCGCACTGCATTTTGTTTTGATACATTTGAAAACTAAATTCAATCCCTGTTTCAATTTTCATAGGGGATTTGACACGAGAAGCCTCATCAGCTGGTGAAATGTACATGATCACTGGGCACATCTAGAGTTTGACACACCCAGCAGATGGTTTGGGATCAATGATAAGTGTAGATTGGATCCGTGATTGACAATAGTTTGTTTTCAAAAGTATAGATTTGCCGTCTACTCAAATGCGCGACAATTTTATTTGTACACATTGTTTTCCGTGGAATTTGGCAGACATATTTTTTTGACGCTACACATTCAAAATGCTGTAGGAACATTTCTCATCTAACCACCTCGGAGTTAAATCGTCCTCAATTGCACCAAATTTAATTTTAGAATCTAGAATTTTCATTTTAATCGGTAGTTTGAACAGCTGAAATTCCTTTTTCCGGAAACTAGATGACCTTGTACTCATTCAGTCCGCTGATGATTCTTTTTGCTGGTTATGGGCCACTAGATGGCCCCTTTTCACGAAGAATGTGAACGGCAGAGAAGCTAATGATGAATTCCGATGCAATTAGGCTTGATCAAACCCGAAATATTGCATATAAAAATAGCCACATGTTCAAAAATCTTCTGGCTGTTATTTGCGAACAGTGGTGATATTTGTTGGTTCAAAATAATAATAATACATTTCATTTATAAGCGCCTTTCAAAACTCTCAAGGACACTTTACAGTCACAGAATATTTTTGAGCAGCGGCAGCCACACGCGCAGTTTATAGTTACAATTAAAGGGGGCGTAACTTATTGTGATTGTTTTTTATTATAGTAATTTTTATTATTTAAATGCAGTTCACATTTAAGAAATGTCTCAACATTTGAGTCAGAAATTGTGTAATTGACAAGGAAGTTAAATAAGCACCAGAGTCAGTCAGTGATTCAAGCGGACTTATAGATTGGACTGTGTAAGGGTTTCGCGCGAACCAGCTTTTTTCAGAATCAAGAAAGGGTGATAGAGTGTTTTCATACACATTCCCACACATGCTGGGTCCGAGTGGACAGTAATTTCATCTGTGCTGTATGTCATGCATATTAGCATATTTGACAATAAAGCTGACTTTGACTTTTGACTTTGATTAGAATCTAACAGAGGGGGATTCTCCAGAGCAGGAGAACTCCTAGGCACCCACATACACCGGGGTGGCCAAAGTTGAAACTGACTAGCTGAAGTGTGCTTGCACGTGCCATTCGTGATGTCATGGACATCCTGACCAGGAGTAACTGATGGGGAAGATGCATCACCTACAGAAAGAGCTTGTTGGATGTCCTGGGCAGGCGTGTCTGACGGTCCGACGGAGCAAGTGACAGACAATGTTGCATTGCATAGGGATGACAAAAGGCAAGTACAACAACCATTTCCACAGATGCAAAAACGTTTTCTCCACACAACCAAGTGGAACCAGTGGGGATAGCCACATAAGCAGGAGAGCCTGCTGAACATGCCATTTGGTATGGGGTGCAGTTTGCTGTAAAAATCATTCCTCAAGAAAATTTGGGCCCTCCCGAAAGGCAGATGCGCTAATCTAACACATAATAACAATTGTTTACTGCCTATTTGTGAGAGAATGCATTGCAGGCCCTTCATGATGAGACAGACCCACGAAATGTGTGATGTGGAGAACAAAAACATCATTGAGATCAGTTTGAAGGATAGAGAAAGATAAGCTTGGAAAGATTACAAACATTATTTTTGCGCTTTGTTACATTCATTATGTGGTTATTCCCTCTTTACACTTCGAATGACTTAGCTAAATGGCTCTTGGCTAAATGGCTCCTATCATTCCCCCCTGATGCACAGAAAAAACATCAATACATATCTCCAAAACAGTCTTCAGCATGTACGTCATAATTAACGGCACGAGGAATTCAGCGTTGTCATTTGCGACATCAATCAAAACTTCATGGCATTGCACTGTGTTCCTAGATGGTGATCACCAGGACGACGGGAGGGAACAAATTTGTTCTGTCGCATTTATTCGCAAAGAGGCCCCAGGGTGTGATACGGATGAGTAGGTGTTTGCGAAAAGGGTGTGTGGTTTGTCGACGCGGCTCCAGTGAGGCACTTCAGGAATCTCCTTGGCGGTCAATGTCCTCGCGGGTCCAGATGATGCTTGTGGCTGCTAAAGATGGCTAGCAGCTCCACGAACGGTCGATCCCATGTTGATGTGGTTCGTCTTCATCTTATCCGACATATTGTTCGTCATCTGTTCCTGTGAGGAACAGAGGAGACTTGTGGGAGGTCACATGTCAACAGGATTCTTTTATTCTACACATCACACATTTTCTGGGTCTGTTTCTGTCCCTATCTGTGTCACTCATCATGCAGGCTCTGTAATGCATTCTCTCACAAAAATGGCAGTAAATCATTGTTAGATGTTAGTTGGTTAGTGGTTAGTGAGTCTGCATTCCTGCAGACTTTCTTGGGGAATACCTTTTTTTCTTTTTTTCCAGCCAACTGTGCTCCTTAGCAAAATTTCCACTTTTGCTAATGAGGATTTGAGCTATATCCCCACTCCCCCTTGTTGAGACATGAACAGTCTCATTTTGCCAACTGGGAACATGTTTGTCTGGAAAACACGATCCATCTTTGACATTGCACAGATTATCAATTTGTATAGAACCATTTGTCAATCGCTGTTCTTAATTTGGAGGCCAAATTTTGGCATGTCTCTCAACAGCTGCATGGGCACCAATTCGTGTGGTATTAGGCACAAATATTGAGCACAGCTTGGATTGGATTGGATTGGATTTGACTTTATTAGTCTTGCAGTGGAGAAATTTACATTTCACAGCAGCAAAATTATGAAAAAAATGAAAGTAGAAAAGCAAAACACAGGAGCTGCTGGAAAGGCAGCCACTCTTGCGGCGCCGTCTTCAAGTCAAAAGAACAAAAAAAAAGTAAATAACAAATAACATGACAACACAAAGACACAGACAGACATTCATTCTTAAGCACTTTTTGTACCCTCTTTGTTACATAAAGCAGTTCCAGATGAAAGAGGAGAGGATCAAAGCGTCTCTTCACCAGTGGATCAGGGACATCATGGTGGACTGTGCACGTCGACTACAAGCTAAATGTTGAAAGAAAACACGCAGCTGTAGCATCCATTGACGAAAAGATTGTCTCACATCTCCTGTTCCCCATAAATCCGCTTCAATTCCATCCCGCGACAATTCCATATACGTATCATTGTTTTTTGGTGTTTGGATATGTGTCGTTTGGGAGGGCAGCATAGAAGTCAATGAGACTGTTGGGCTTGAATGCGTCTTTCAGACAATCACAGTTCTGTAACTAAGTTCCAACTTCTCCATGGTTTGGTACACTTGTAGTCCCTTTGAGGCTTTGGAGGGCTGCCAGCTCCTCGCATATCTCAAAGTTTGCGCTAACTCCACGAATAAAAATGAGCAGGTGCACTGTGTCTTGCACGTCCGTGCTCGCATCCAGTGCTAATGAAGAAAGTTGAATTCTTTCGTCTTCTGCTGCAGCTGGGCATATACATTAATCCCGATTTCTTCACCACGTCTGGTGCTTGTACTTGCCGACAGACCTACGGCATTATATGCATCTCCGTGCGATGCTGAGCAGGTCTCTGCGAGCGGTGTGTCTGTCTGGGTCTGAGTCCGAGATGAGTCTGATTCTCTCTGTCCTACGACAGCGGTGACGCCACAGGGCTCCCCTCCTGGATCTGAAGTCGGGGAAAGCGACACAGGAAAAAAAAAACGAGCTGGACGCGCTCAGAAGAGCCGGTAGGAGGTGAGACGTTCTGGGAAGTGCACACGTCTGCCGCTCCGGGTCGTTCGGCTACACGGAGAGGCCAGGCACGAAGGTCGATCACCGGACATGGGGGGCGTTGTTGGTGGGGTGGCCGACGTCGGTGTTCGGCAGCACGGCAATGTGGGCTCTACGACTGCCGGTTTGAGTCGGTCGATGGAGACTGTATCCTCGCGGCCGTTGATTTGAATCCGGAACGACTTCTCACCGCGGGAGAGGACGGGATACGGGCCATCGTAAGGGAGCTGGAGAGGCTTACGCACCCGATCACACCGCAGGAAGGCATGCGTACATGTTAGAAGTGCGGCATCCACGTGCGTCGGCTGGTATGATGTTCGTGGTGACTGGGGCCACAGAGCCAGCGCAAACTGCCGGAGGCGGGTGAGCAGATCATTGACGTCAGCAGTCGTAGGGTCGGCTGGGTTGAGCAGCTCACCAGGCAGGCGTAAACTGGTGCCATATACCAGCTCCGCTGGAGTCGAGTTGATGTCGGGCTTTAGCGTGGAACGGATGCCCAGCAACACCAGAGGCAGGTTATCCACCCAGTGTTCGGCATTGTCGGCAGACATTAGGGAGGCCTTCAGTTGGCGATGGAGGCGTTCCACCATGCCGTTCGCAGCTGGGTGGTAAGCAGTGGGCTCCACGATCGGTGGTGATGATCTTCGGTGACCCAAAGCGGGCGACCCAATGTTGGAGGAAGGCAACGACAACAGCTTCGGACCCGCAGTTGGACAAGGGAAGGACTTCGCACCACCGGGTGAAGCGGTCAACGCAAGTCAACAAGTACCGAAAGCCACGGGAGGGGAAAAGGGGTCCGACAAGATCTATGTGGACGTGACTGAACCGGGCGTCCGGCGTGTCAAAAATTCCCACGGGTGACTTCGTATGGCGCTGGACCTTTGAGCGTTGGCATCGTAGACAGCCGCTCACCCAGTCTCGCACGTCTCTTTGCAGTCCCCTCCAGGAAAACCTTTTCGCCAGCATCTTGGTCGTGCCACGAATTCCAGGATGAGAGAGACTGTGCAGAGAGTCGAACACCTGTCGCCGGAAGGAGTCGGGAACCAGTGGTCGAGGGACGCCGTCGGACTGGATGCACAGGATTGTGCAGCCAGAGTTATGGAGAGGGACCGCAATGATGTTGGAGTCGTTGGCATGGTCGGCCAGACCTTCTCGTACCTGGGCTGCTGCCATCTCATCGTAGTCAAGACCGTCGGGAAACTGGATCGCGTTGATCTCAACTCGAGAAAGGGTGTCTGCGACCTCGTTCTGAGCCCCCTGGATGTGGCGAAACTCAAGGTCAAATTGCGAGAGGTAGTCCAAGTGCCGAACTTCTCGCTCCAGGTACTTCGTCGATGCCGAGGGGATGGCGGAGAGGAGTGGCTTGTGATCGGTATAGATGATGACGCGTCCACCCTCGATGAAGTGCCGGAAGTGCTTCACGCTGAGGTAGACACCAAGAAGTTCCCGGCCAAAGGTGGAGTATCTGCGTTCGGCCGGCTGGAGGGCCTTGGAGAAGAAGGCGATGGGTCGAGAGTCACCATTGAGGCCATCGTGGAGAACCGCACCGATTGCAACCGTGGAGGCGTCAACCATGAGAGACAACTGACCATCGGGGCTTGGGTGAGCTAGGAGTGTTGCGTCGGCAACGAGATCCTTCAGCCGTTGAAAAGCCTTCAATTGCTCGGAGGAGAGGTCGACGGGAACGTGCTTCTTCTCGGGTGTGGGAAAGTCACGGATGGCCTGCACCTTGCCGGGTAGAGGGCGTACTCCTTTGCCATCAACTAGGTGACCGAGGAACTTGACCTTGGGCTGGCTAAAATCGCACTTGTCGGAGTTGACGACCAGGCCGTGCTCATCCAGACGCTTGAAGACCGTTTCCAGGTGCTGCAGGTGCTCGTCGTGGGAGTTGCTGGCGATGAGGATGTCATCGATGTAGGCACAGCAGAAGTCAAGACCGCGCAGGACAGAGTCGATGAAGCGTTGAAAAGTCTGAGCGGCGTTCCGGAGGCCAAATGGCATGCGGAGGAACTCAAACGAGCCAAATGGGGTGGTGACGACCGTCTTCGAAACATCCTCTTTTGCGACAGGGATCTGGTGGTAGGCTCTCACCAGATCGATGGTGGAGAACACTGTTTGTCCGTGGAGGAATGACACACAGTCGTGGATGTGAGGAAGAGGATAGCGGTCAGGAACTGTGACGAAATTCAGTGCTCGGAAGTCACCGCAGGGACGCCAGTCGCCTGCCTTCACCTTGGGGACCATGTGCAGCGGGGAGGCCCATTTGCTGTCCGATGGACGGATAATACCAAGCTGAAGCATGTGGTTGAATTTGGCTTCAGCAATCCGTTGTTTTGCCGGGGCAAGGCGGCGAAAACGTTGAAACTTCGCGGGACCAGTGGTCACAATGTGGTGAACAACGTCGGGAGCAGGTAGGGTCGTCCGACTGGGGTTGGTCAGGTCGGGGAACCGTCGAAGGAGCGTGAGAAATGGAGAAGATGAAGGAGATGGTACATGCGAGAGATGAAGAAGCGCAGGGTTGCCCGTCCTACCGTGCACGGACAGGCCGGTCGTCTCATCAGTCAACCTCTTCCTGCGGATGTTGATGGACAGATCAAACTTATGCAGGAAGTTCGCGCCAAGGATGGGGTGAGGAACATCGGCAATGGTGAAGATAAAAGGGAAGGAGCGACGTAGGCCCAAGTCGAGGTTGAGAAACCGTTGGCCATACGTCTTAATGGTGTTGCGGTTGGCAGCTTGCAGGGACACTCCAGCGTCGGGGTTCCGGCGCTCCGCAGGGGAAGGTGGCAAAACGCTTATGTCAGCAGCCGAGTCCACCATGAATCGTCTTCTCGATGTGCGGTCGCGGACATAAATGATGTGGCTGGTTGTGGAGGCGCCAGGCAAGTGGGAAGCCGTGTTCACTCCCTGGCTGGGCCGTTTCACGACTTCTTGCACGGCTCGCTGCATCGTTTGGCCCGGTCGCCCCAATATTGGTGGTACCAGCACAGGTCGGGGTCCGCTCTGGATGGGTTCTGGTTGCGGCTTGGGCTGCGCTCTGGAATGGGGCGGCGTCCGCGACTACGCCGGCGCTCTCGACTGTGGCTGCGTTCCCGGATTTCCGTTCGCAAGGCACGCATCTCGTCGACGAGCAGTTGGAGAGCATCAGTCGAGGGCCCTGGCGTCGGAGGACGCTGCATGGCAGAAACGGTAGGCTGCCCCGCGTACGCCTCCGCAACTTTGTCGGCGAGGGCGGCCAACTCCTGCAAGGTGGAGTCGGGTGGTGTGGTTGCCAGGACTGCTTGGATCATCGGGGGCAGCTTCTCTATGAAGACATGCCGCAGGAAAGTCTGGTCCTTGAGGCTGTTGCCCGCCACCGTCTCGAGGCGTTGCAGGAGCTGGGAGGGCCGGCTGTCCCCCAGCTCGACGTCATGCCTCAAGGCTGCGTACCTATGGTGTTCCGTGAGGGTGGTCTGCCTCAGGATTTCCTGTTTCAGGGCAGAGTAAGGATTTTCAGCCGGAGGATCGAAGATGACTTGCCGCACACGGCCAGCCAACTCCGGAGTGAGGGCAGCGATCGCATAGTGGAATTTGGTGGTCTCCTGGGTGATGCCACGGTTGCCGAATTGGGAGTCAACCACTTGGAACCAGAGCTCCATGTCGTTGTGCCGGGGCGGGGGGGTGAGTGGGGGGGGGGGGGTTTGAGGGAGACGGCGGAAATCTGGTCTTTTTCCATTCGGAGAGTTGATTGGGCTGAGGAGGAGGGAAAAAAATGCTCCTGGCTGGCTCGCCAAAAAAGAGCTTGATGTTTCTCTTCATTTGTAAGTAGGTTCGTTGTCAGATCTCCCAGGCAGCTGACGCGCAGAGCTTGATCGTGGCGTGGAGTCGAGCAAGTCATGCTGTGAAACTCCGTGCGATGCTGAGCAGGTCTCTGCGAGCGGTGTGTCTGTCTGGGTCTGAGTCTGAGATGAGTCTGATTCTCTCTATCCCACGACAGCGGTGACGCCACAGATGCCTTCTTCAGCTGAGCTTGGCGCACAAATGTATTCTGCTGAGATATTAGTCCACTTTTCGCTTTGAGAGTTATCTGTTCATATTTGGCCTTGCAAGCTATTGTACTTGTCTTTGTGACGGGATTCATAGTGTCGGCGAAGATTGTATTCTTTGAATACAGCCATCGCCTCTTGACAGATGAGACAACCAGCCTTTTCTTTGCATTGAACATAAAAATAATCGTTTGTCCACTGCAGGTTAAATACCCTGCATTCTGAATAAAATTTTCTCTTGCCTAACCTTTTCGCCATTATTCCGTTCTCTCTTTGACAGGAAGATTTACAAGAGAAAACGGGTCTGGGACCAAATAGAAGGCGAAACTGAGCGCACCTGAATGTACCACCGGAATCCCCTGCACTTCCTCATATATCACTTTCTTGTGTCGCGTCGCATTGTGACCGACTCCTTTAGCGTTCTATTGTGAGCAGTCGTGTTTGTATTGTTCAATCATGATATAATGATATAAACAACATACATTGATTATATTGATTAAAATAGGATCAGATAATGATCTAAAACCGACCTTTGACTTGTAAAAGGATGTTTTAATTTTCTGGCTACCAAATAGGAAAAAAATCTGATAACATCTCTGGTATTGTTCAGGGGACCGGCCCATCAGCCAAATGTGCTGATGGGCCGGATACGGCCCGCGGGCCGTTGTTTGGTGACCTCTGTTATACATCATCACAATAATAATGATAATAATCCACATCGTTTGGGCACCAATCACGACTTCATACAGTTTGTCCTGGAATACTCTGGCAAATAACTATTTTATATATTTTTATGTCTCTAAGCTGGCCAGTGAAATCATACTATAACATTTATATTTATATATATCCAACTTCTTAATCGTTTTATTTAAAGAGGACATAACTCTTTCAACTATAATTATAAATCTCAATCCTTGTTTAACAATGATACAAAAAGAGGTCGCGAACATCTAAACATACATTCCACACACAAGCACTCATTTTCGTTCAATTGTTTTCAAGTTGGTTCACAAAAGTAATTGTCCAGATCACAGACAAAAATATTGGAATCCCAATTTAAGGGTGTTTAATCCTATTCGTGAAAACACTATCCCACTTAACAACAGCAACAGAAAAACTTTACGGTTGCTTTTTTTTCTTCATCTAGATAAGCTATCACTCCCCGCCTTCCACACTCGCAAATGCAAGATGGCGGCGGGGCCGTCATGGCATAAAATGGCGGGTGGCTCGAGCAGCCACATTCAAAATGGCACGTCGCATGCATTTTCTTTTTTTTCCTCAGGGTGGCTCAAGCAGCCACATTCTTTATGGCGCGTTCCATGCACGTTTCTCTTCCTCATTCTCAACTTACTCTGTATCAATCCGAGCACATACCACTACAATCGTATATTCCCTTCTACACCGTGCTGTAAGGCTTCGGTGAATCCGTCATCTTAATCCACTTACCACAATGAATCAAAAGTCCATGATGTTATTTATACCTAAGCGGGAATGACCTCATTTCAAAGGGAGCCAATCGGCTGTGACTTTAAGGACAACCGACGTCACTTTTTTGTTTCCTAACTGACATCAGAAGAACATTTTACAGCATCTAAAATACCCAAAACACGCAGTATGATATTTTTAGGCAAATGCAAAACACCAATAAAAATGACTTAAAGTGTCTAAAAAGTAATAGAATTTGAAACCGGAAGTGGCCAGTTTCAGAAGGTCCCACCCCCATGTTCGTGGTGTCACGGCAAGACGTCTTGCCTTGCTCGAGGATCAAAACAATGGCTTCAGATTCGGAGAATATGCTTTCTTGTTACTAAACCAGTTATGAATATGATTAAAATAGTTCTGAAGAAGAAAGCATACATGTTTGCAATCGATTAAAGAATGTATTTTAGTTCAGTCGTGTGCTTTGGTGTTCTTCCACCGAAGATTACTCCGCCAGCCGTGGTGGTGGTGGGGGGGGGGGTGTATCGCGAAAATAGTGCTTAATCCAAGGTTTCATTTTAATCAATGTAGCGTTCGTAAACCGAAAAGTTTGTAAGGCAAGGTGTTCGGAAAACCGAGGCCCCACTGTATGTCACAGTCAGCATACTGTATGGTGATGGTGTGAGTCATGTGTTTAATGCAATTTGTATCTTATTTTCCAAGCGCAAAAAAGGTTGGGGACTGCTGCTATATAGAAGGGAAAAAAACAACAAGACAGGAGGAAAAAGGCAAGTGGTTCTGATTAAACTGCATCCGCTCCAATATCTTGCTAGCCGATGTAGTTCATTTAAGACATGAGGTGCTGTTTTTTCTACACTGACTGTTGAGATAGACAACGAGGGATGAAGAAATGCAGTATGAGACCGATATGGATTTACCGTAATCAAATCATCTTGCACGCGTGTAAACACACACAAAGTGCCATTGCTCATTGCTTTTCTTGTATGATATCCATCGTTCACGGGGAACTTTGATTTCAACAAGCATTGTTAGGATACAATTTTGTTGGGCTCCTAATGCTGACTCCAATACCCAGCTGTACAGTATTTGAACATAGTATTTTTTTTCTTCCTGTCATTCTAAATAAATGCACACACTGTGGGTCTTAAAATAATTCCGGGTTAAATTAACTTCTTTTCAAATATCCGGGTTAACTGGGTATTTGGGTTTCATCATATTTTCCTTCCACACGCAGGCTCTGGAATGACTGAGTATTCTGGGTAAAATGACATCAGAGGTAATTTTGCTTGGCCTGTACCGAACATGTGATCGCACATCGGTAAGTGTCATGCGAGCGCAAGACACAAGGCACTGCATTCAAAGTTCTATCAGTTTCGGCCAATGGCATCATTTGTTCAGACTTTCAGATACTGATGAAAGTGTTTTCATGCCATGTCAAAATCCCTCATTATCGGTGTACCATAAATTTCAATTGGGTAAGGTGCTAAAAATTATTATTTCCATCATGTTTTTTTCTGTTTTAGAAGAGGGATCCCTGTGCCTTTAAGGCACAGGTGTCAAAATCAAGTCCCGCAGGCCACATCTGGACCGCCACATTATTTTATTCAGCCCGCAAAAGCAAATCAAACTCTGTGAAATTCCATGATGCTTCGTAAAGTCCCAACAAAAATTTCAATGTAAACCATTTCATGTAAACCAAAATAACAGTCATTATTTTATACTTCAAATAAAAAAACTAGTTATTCATTAATTTGTTGTGCGCTTTGTATGTAATTTGACAGGGATCAAAGATTCTGATGGGACAGCCCACGAGAGGAAACTGTGACAACAATGTGACCCACGGCAGAAAATGAGTTTGACACCCCTGCTACACTTCATTAAGACAGTTTTTATTCCTTTTTGATCCGTTTTTGAATTGGATTTTGCCATTCTAAAATGGTGAATACACTGCATGCATGCATGTGAAATGTAAATTTCTCCACTGCGAGACTAATAAAGGCAAACCCAATCAAATCCAATACTACCATGCCATGCAATTGCACAATCCTCAATTTATCAAGAGGATCAGCGGATCAGATGGATAGATATGGATAAATAAGAACTGATGAATGTGTTAATGTATTCCTTTCATAACTTTGCTGCTGTGAAATGTAAATTTCTCCACTGCGAGTCTAATAAAGGCAAATCCAATCCAATCCTGTTGACCAGTTTTCCGTCAAAAGGATCTTTCTCTACTTGCTACCTTGCACAGCTGGAAAACACAAATGCTGAATCACTCTTGACTTGAGTTCCCAAGAAATCCACAAGTTGTTCCATGTGACTGTTTCACTTCCATTTGTCTTTTACGACCTGACAGCTTCTATGATTTATGATGGTTCACCATTAGCAGCCGACTGCAATCTCCTTCGCGAAACCATTAGGCGCGATGCCAACCCAATGGCGAATTGTCGCAAGACCAACATGGCCTGACAGGAAGACAAGTATAATTTGCAACTTTTTTCACGTCAACAAAGGAGCAATGCAAAATATTGTAAATCCCCGGTAAAGAAAGGAAAGCCGCCTTTCAGGATTAAACAAATATTTGATGTCATCTGTGGAGGAGTATTGAATAGTCTTTGAAATGCTGGGTTTTTATTTGCTCAGGTTGCTAAACATTCATTCATCCATCTTCCGACCAGCTTTGTTATTAGGGTCCCGGCGGGTGCTGGTACCTATCCCAGCCGTCTCTGGGCACAAGGCGGGGGACACCCTGAACTGGTTTCCAGAAAATTGCAAAGCACACTGAAACAAACAAACGTCCGTACTCACACTCAGACCTAGCGACATTTTGCAGTGGTCAATCAGCCTGCCTTGCATGTTTTTGGAATGTGGGAGACAACCGGATGACCCGGAGCAAACCCACACAGGTCCGAGGAGAACACGCAAATTCGACATAGGGAGGCCGGAGCGGAGATTAAACCAATGACCTCTGCTATGTGGAGCCTGTGTGCTCAGCATTTGACTACCGGACTGGCTGGTTGCTAAACATTAAAAGCAAAATCTGATTTTATGGAAGTGCGCAGAGTGAAACCAATGGGATGGCTTGTCATATACACGTCTCCAGAAGAAACAAGTGAGCAATTTGGAACATTCATCATTTAGCTGTCACCAAAGTGAAACTGGTCTTATAATACTGTTTAAACAACACTTTGCAGTTTGAGATGTGGAGAGAGTTCACAGATGCCAACAAGTCCAATCTTAACTCATTCGTGAAGTCCATAAGTCATCATGCTTGACCTGACAGTCAGAAACCACATTTAAAGTGACATTTTGTCTTTTTAAGGAAATCCACAAATATGAAAGATGTGCTTGCAGCAGGATTTATGTCCAAACAGTGTATGTTTACGCTCGGGGGATGAAAGCAGCATCATACAACTAGATATGCAGAAAATATCAAATTTATAGGAAGTGGATAATAAAGATCTCGACTAAGGAACTGAAAAGGGAAATGCGCACACTCTCATGCATACACACACGGCCTCTTGACAAACATATTAATGAACCTAATTTATCGGAAACACATGCACAAGCACAAGTTACCCGCAATTTCCACAGAGTATTACCATAATGGTTTCAAAGGTCATTAGTAATAATCCCAACATTGTAAATCACATTTAACACTGTTCATATTTCCATTCAAAGTGAACCACACAGCAAATAGTCTTTGATGCACAAAATGTCTCTGTGTATCCAACAGATACGATATCACCTGAAGATAAATAAAGCAGAGGAAGCATTGTATTATTTTATGTGGACTTGACGTTTTTCATTGTTGACTGATGATTTCAAATGAGAGCAAGCAAACATGCATTCAACCACAAATGGAGTGGAAATGATTTGTTGAGCACTCCGAATATATTGCACTCATCTTGCTCATCAGAGATACAATACTGTGTTTACTGTTCAAATCTACACAGCGGAACATTCGACATGGAAATATGTCGAAATACTGTATTTTGGAATTGAAGTATAAATATGTAGTAAAAACGTCCAAATGTTATGATGCCTGTTCACCCACTAGATTACACTGAAGCCAACACACCTCTCGTTTTGTCTTAGTAGTGTTTAAAGTTGTTTAAGGAGATGGAATAACTGCTACTTTCAACCACAGCAATAACTACAGCCCTTACATTTGTGGTTAAAAAAAGCACTTAATCCATTTATTCAAGTCTAGATGATTTAAAAACTGCATTGTAAATATAAATTGAGGATGTAACCATCAATTCATCCATCCATCCATCCATCCATCCATCCATCCATCCATCCATCCATCCATCCATCCATCCATCCATCCATCCATCATATCAGTCTGGAGTTTGTTCCAGCAGTCTCCGGGCAGTAGGCAGGAGACACCCTGAACTGTCTGCCATCCAATCGCAGAGCACACATAGACATTTTTGGAATGTGGGAGACAATTTCAAGTACCCATAGAAAACCCACTCAAGTACCGGGAGAACAAGGAAACTCCACACAGGAAGGTCAGAACCCGGAATTGAATCCTGTACCTCTGATCTCTTCCTCCTCCTGGGCAGTGGTGGATCATCAAGGTGTGCAAGGCCTTCTCTGCGACCTAAAATTGTCTGAATCACAGACTGATGTTAATTATATTTTGGACATGAATTCTTATTAAATGATTCCAAATATTCTTTATAGTTTGCAAGTCATTTAGCACACTCTATTCAACGTTTTGAATGGGTTTCGACTTAAAGGATAACCGACGTCACTTTTTTGTTTCCCAACTGACATCAGAAAAACGTTTTATAGCATCTAAAATACCCAGTGGTGTATGGGGTGTATGGGAGAGGTAGTACCTTTGAGGGAGATACGGTCGCAGCTGTATTGCTGATGCTTTATAGCTGGTTGATCCCTAACTGGTCCTCACCATCACCCAGCTCTTGTCTATGGCTCCAAGTAGCAGAGGTTCTGCGGCCACACCACGGCAAACTGCTTCGACCGGCAGGCTAAACTAGAAAAGAGTAACCAGGGGGGCTCCGGAACTCCTGGTGAAGAGCTTGGAGAGGAGATAGGCACCACCAAGTTTAATTGCCTACTGAAATGTCATGATGTACAAACAGTCAGGATCACTCATATCGGATTGGCCGAGGCCCGGAAAAACAACGACCGCGCTACCCACGAAGACCGAGAGCGCTGAAGATCTCTGACTGCTTAGACGTCCATCATGGCACCCCTACGGCCTTCTAGGCCATGGGATGAAGTGAAGTGAAGTGAAGTGAAGTGAAGTGAAAATACCTAAAACACGCAGTATGATATTTTTATTCAAATGCAAAACACCAATAAAAATGACTTAAAGTGTCCAAAACTACAAAAAATTGAGCTGCTAATTGGGCATTTTCAGAAAGTCCCACCCCCAGTCTGTGACGTCACGCCAAGACGTCGTGCATTGCTGGAGAATCAAAACAATGGCTTCAGATTCAGAGATTATGCTTTCTTGTTACACATCCAGGTATGAATATGATTCAAATAGTTCTGAAGAGGAAAGCACACATGTTTGCAATTGATTAAATAAGTTATTCCCTGTCATTTTGAGGTATCTGAGGGGGGAAATGTAGCACCGAAAAGAGGCAGAACAAAAGGGCGACCTCTTGCAGACATGACAGTGTGTTGCGTTTCCACAGGCTGATAAATTCCTTCCATGGAGCTTGGACACCCTCTTCTGGTGGCTTTTGGGTGCAACATGGGGTTTTCAGACCAAACAAGTACAGCAAAATACATTGACGTGATGGAAGGACTGCTACAATGTGTCTTTTTTTCGGTCAGGGGCGTTCCTTTAGTGACGTCACGTACGGACTCGTCACCAACTCAAAAACAACACTTCCTGAATATTCAGCGCAAGTCTTAAAACGTAAAATATAGCTATAGGCCGTGGAATCTTATTAAGATACGCTTAGTAGAAGTCATTTGAAGCCATTTTACAAATTATGGACACAACTTGTCCGGAGACGTCGGTTGTCCTTTAAGACTATTCAGACTTACGACTGTTTGTTCGGAATGGAACCCGGTCGTAAGTCGGATGTTACCTGTACAAGCAGCAGAGATGAAAATGGTACAGTATGATGATGTTCGTAAATATTTCTCCAGAGCCTGGTCGCAGTGGAGTATCCCCCAACTCCAACAGAGATTGCGAAAAGGCAGATGGAGACACACGTGCATGCACGCAGTTGTATTTAGCTGAAACACCTGTATATTGCTCATGCACACACTTGTAAATAGTTCAAACACGTGCACACATCTGTAAATATATTATTTTTGTTCTGTGTTTCTGGTTCTAAATCTGTTATAAATAAAAATAAATGTAGTATTGTCATCAAAAGTCTTTTTTCTTTTGTTTCATAGAAGGAAACAAATGTCCAGGTGTTTGAGATGGCACTCGAAAATATGGTCCTTGATCCCCTTTCTGCTTGAATATGCTTCTCTGCAGAGAAAAAACTCATTTTATCAGCGTTTTGAGAAAAATCGGACAAATGAAAGAAAACACCTGATTTAAAAAGCCGATGTCGCCAGAACCAAATCAGCTAAAAATGATTTTTTTCCTGATGGAAGAAGAGAGTCTAAGCTTTATAATGCTGTGTTGAATGTTTTTGTAATCCTATAACTCAATATTCTGTGGGTCCTGCAATTTAGGTGAAAATGACGAAAAACCCCTGGCACTGGAGTGGACACATTTTTGCACTTGTCTGGCAGTGAATGAGTTTATAGCGGTTTTGTCAACCCACAATGGCTGAAGGACGAGAAGAAATGGATTTGGATGTAGATTTACTGTTTGTCATTTTCAAGACAGACTTTTCAAGAAACAAAGGACATCATCAAGAAAGGTCGGACAGCTCCTAAACTAGCAAAAACAGCAAATAATTTTACACGGTTATTATTGATGCCTGTTGGTTTAATCTTCTCTGCGGTATTAAAGAGCGACTTCTGACCCCATGTCATGCATGAATCCACACGTTCATGGTAAAACGTTTAATGACAGTACAGTGAGACCTCAATTTAAGAACTTAATTGGTTCCCAGACAGAGTGTGTAAGGCGAAAAGTGTGTATTTAAAAAAAAAAATCCCAGAGGAAACCATTAAAATGGGAATAATCAGTTCCCGGGTTTCCATAAAATATACTTTTCAACTAAATAAGCCTTAAAACTACACACAACATACCTTATTCTATGTATAATAAATGTGCTATTGTATTGTAATGAAAGAAATACACTGCATTGTATCATAAAGTCACTTTATTTACATTTGTGATGGTCATTTATGGCTTGATGGAATGGCGTTGGAGGTCGAAGGTCAAAGGGAATTGCTGTTTGGAAAGAGAGGCGCATTACATGATGACTGTAATTAAAGAAATAAACTGTGCTGTAAAATGAAGTTTTATTTACCTTTTTGATGGTCGTTGATGGCTTAAGGAAGGAGAGTCACCTTACATAAGGACTGTTGGTAACTTAACCTCTGGTGCTGTTCGGTCGTGTGCTTCCGCCGAAGATCACTCTGCCAGCCGTGGTGGGTGTGTATTATGAAAATAGTGCTTATCATAAGGTTTAATTTTCATAAATTTGACGTTAGTAAGACAAAAAGTTTGTAAGTTGAGGTGTTTCTAAGTTGAGGTGTCACTGTATATCTTTCTTTACCAGTTATTACCTTGCTAACGACACCCTCTAGTGGACGTGTAGTAAATCACACCATACACAGACAGGCGTACCCGAGGGGTTACGTGCACAGCTCACCATTGCGCTTGGCGACTTGCCCCCGACCCTCGGATCCCACACCCGGTACGACTCTTACTGGTGAGGTTCACATGCAGTGCAGGCTCCTCTGATTATTATTAAGGAGGGCTGAGGGCTGATACTCACACTCCACTCTGATATGGCAGGGCGAGTGCTGGGAGTCTCACCTTAGGGTGAGACCCCACCTCCTACACCGCGAGCTGATAGGCAATAAGCCACGTCGGGGGCCCATGAGTCCCGGGGTTTCCCCCTCGGACCACTCAGAGGCATGCTACCATGTGAAGCCTGGACCTCTGTACGGTGGGGCAGGCGTGCTTCCTCCACTTCACAAACTTAAATGCATCCATCCATTTTTCGATCCGCTTTATCCTTTCAAGTAGTGATGGTAAACTGAAGCATCATGAAGCAATGAGGTTTTCCATCCAAATGTCATTAAAACGTGCAGAACTTTATTTTCATGTTAGCGCTAATTCAGTGTATGTTATGCGGCGAGACAGCAAGCAGGTGGAAAGAGGATAAAAGTTCATTCAGCCAGATCCAGGAAGGATATTTTGAGGTTTTTTTATTTGAAGTTGCAATGGATGTCGGTTTTCAGCAGACCACAGGTAACACTGCTCTCCAGGCTGACCTTTCTCCCTCACTTCACCTGAGCTTCTGGCCAATCAGGCCAAGCAGCAATTGGCCATTCCCAGGTGGTAGCAATAACCTTCTCAGAGTCAATTAGTGGTCGCCCAACTCTACTGTTTTGGATGGGGAGAAATGCACACCTTTCTCCCATCCAATATCCAGAAAACACAAAATTATTTAACATTTCTTTTGGCATCATGACAGTGTGTTTGGGTTCATGTGGCACCGGTCCTGGTGAAACAAGCAGCTTTGCCCCTGAAACATTTGATAATTTTGTGACAGAAGATAGTCTGTGCTCCATGTCGGCCTTTGAAGTCAACTCAACAGAGTCTTGTATCAACGACTATGTTCGAGACTTTTAGGGTTTTATCTTCTGAAATATTCATATCCTATTAACTGACCACATCTCAGAAAGAAAGATTTAACTTCGGAAAACAAAGGTGCACCCATACAATACTTATTTTGGTAACTTATGTATACTGGAAAAAAAAAATCTCTTTCTACGGATGACAAAATTGACATTTACGTTTTGGTTTCCTCAGTCCTTGACTATTATTGTTGTTGTCAGATGAGGTTTGAAAGAAAATGTTCTCTTATGAAAATGAGAGGCAAAAGCAAAACAAAATTGATCAACCAATAAGATTTGCTCCATGCAGCCCAGAGGTATTGTCAGAGTTTGTACACATGTTTTACAATAATTCATCCACAGTGTGGAGGTGCAAGGTTTGATTCCGGCTCCACCTTCCGGTGTGGAGTGTGCATGTTCTTCTGTGCCTGCATGTGCTTTCTCTGGTTACTTTGGTTTCCTTCTTCATTCCAAAAACATGCATGGCAGGCAGATTGAACACTCTAAATTGCCCCTAGGTGTGTGTGAGAGTGACTGGTGGTCTGTCGCTGTGTGCCCTGCGATTGGCTGGCAACCAATTCAGGGTGTCCTCTACCTAGTGCCTGGATACAGCTGGGATAGACTCGCCCACTCCCTGCAACACTAGTGAGGATAAAAAGGTTCGGAAAATGAATGGATGATTAGCGTCAGAGGAAACGAATGGATAGACCCCCCATTTATATTGGATTTACATTGTGTAAAATGGAAATATTCATTTAGATTTCCTGCACATTCTGCATGGCCTGATTTGGGTAAGTATACACATTATCACCAATATGTTGCCAGAGAAATGTTGTTTACAAAGCCTGAGCAAATGTGGACCGAAGACTCGAAATTTGATAACACTATTCCGCAGCACACCATTTAGGTTGCATCATCGGGGTAAAACCACAAAAGATAGACCATAAAACACACATGCACGCAGGTTTTACAGCACCCGATGTTGACATCTCCAAATGGTCAACGGGGCTGGGAGGGGGGGGGGGGGGGGATAACAAAACCAATGGAGTGTGTGTGAGACAATACGGGAGACGAAATGGAAGGATGAAAGGTTTACTTTATACTGTAGAGTCCCTGACAAAAGTCGCTTATCCATGTTGTAGGAACAACAAACAGTAACTTGACTTGTAGTTGATCTATTGGAATCAGATATGGCTTATATGAAAGGCAAAACCATCTAGATTATGCTTATTCCACCGAAATAAAGTTTTGTATCATTAATTCAGTTTTATTATTTAATTGGGACAGAAAGCGAGAGTGGCTGCCTTTCCAGCAGCTCATGTATTTCGTTTTTCTACTTTCCTTCCTTTGATCAGTTTGCTGCTGTGAAATGTAAATTTCTCCACTGTGAGACTAATAAAGGCATATCCAATCCAATCCAATCCAATCCAAAAAGGTCCGATTTTGCCTGGACAAAAGTCTTGTCGCATGCAAAAATAATGTAGAAATTATGCATATATTTCATTTTGAATAGACGAATATGCTACAATAACGTCAGAACACAAAGTCACAATGCCTTAGAAAAAGAATTAATATCGTGTATGGCTCCCGTGAGCTTGGAGGACTGCATCCATACGTCTCGGCAATGACTCAATTAACTTATTGATGAAGTCATCTGGAATGGCAAAAGAAAGCAGTCTTGCAGGACTCCCAGAGTTTGTCAAGATTCTTTGGTTTCCTCTTCCAAGCCTCCTTCTTCATCTTACCGACATGTAAAATAACGTTCATGTCTGGTGACTGGGCTGGCCAATCCTGGAGCACCTTGACCTTCTTTGCTTTCAGGAACTTTGATGTGGAGGCTGAAGTATGAGAAGGCGCACCATCCTGCTGCAGAATTTGCCCTCTCTTGTGGTTTTGGATGTAATGGGGAGCAAGAATTTCTTGATACTTCACGCACACCACCATACTGGATGTAACCCCAAACCATGATTTTTCCTCCACCAAAATATATTGTTTTCTGGGTGAATCTTGGGTCCATGCGGGTTGGAATAGGTCTTCTGCAGTTTGGTAGAGATCAACTACAAGTCAAGTTATTGGATTGGATATGCCGACCGAGCGTTGAGGGGGGTGTTTCGTCGCGGCTTGAATTCCGACCTAAAGGATGAGTTGGCTACCCGCGACGCCGGCACCACCTTCGACGACCTCGTCGGGATTGTCATCGGCTTGGATCAGCGTCTTCGAGAGCGGCGAAAGGAGCTGAGCGACCGACGGCCCGAGGTACCCCGAAGCCGACCCCGGTCGACCACACCCGGCAGCGACCGCGCGCAGCCCCAGGAGGGACTCTGTGAACCGATGGTGATAGGGGGGGGAGACGACCGCTCCAACCCGAGGGCTCGTCGCACCCGAGGCCCCCAGCCTAGGACCCACGGCCAATGTAAGTCCCCGCCGAAACGGAATCCGTTGGGGGCTAAGTCCACGACACGAGTCACACGGTTGGAGCTGGAGAGTGAACTATTTGGCCCCTCCAGCTCCCAAAGAGTGCGGGCACTAGTGGACTCGGGGGCCGACGGGTGCATTATCGACCCCCACCTGGCCGACCTGCTGGGCTGCCGACTTTTAGATCTCCTTCCCCCTAAGGAGATCGTCGACCTGGATGGCCGATTATTAGCCCGGGTCACCCACCTCACAGCCCCACTTAAGCTCCGAGTGGCAGGCAACCATGTGGAGCACCGCCAATTTCTTGTTATGCCCTCCCGGAACGCGCCATTGGTCTTGGGTCTCCCCTGGCTCAAGGCCCATGACCCATCCATTTCTTGGGAGGGCCCCACCATTCAGGGCTGGAGCCCCTACTGCTACGCTAACTGCCTGCGGTCGGCTACGGCAGGGCGTAACCCCTCCCGCGGTGGCCCGCCCGAGGCCATCTGCCTCAAAGGCGTGCCACATTGCTACCACGACCTGCGGGAGGTGTTCAGCAAAGACAACGCCCAATCCCTGCCGCCCCACCGACCGTATGACTGTGCTATAGACTTGCAGCCAGGGGCTCCATTACCGGACTCCAGACTTTACCATATTTCTCAACCGGAACGGGAAGCCCTGAGCACTTACATAGTTTATTAGTCTCACAGTGGAGAAATTTACATTATTATTTGTTGTTCCTACAACTTTGATAAGGAACAAGACTTCGGTCAGGGACTGTATATTGTTTGGAGTATCAGAATCAGAATCAGAATCATCTTTATTGCCAAGTATGTAGAACACACAAGGAATTTGTTTCCGGTAGAACACGCTGCACTAGTATCGTCGTCAAAAAACTGCTAAGTGGCACTATACAGTTCCATTTTGGCTACTGTTGAAGAGTAGTAATATTGTTGTAATATTGTTGTAATATTGTTCATTTCATCAGCTTTCTATGAAATAATTCCCACGTTTTTTTGGATGGCGGTCTATCTCACAGCAAAGATCCATCTCCACATTCAACCCCCCCCCAAAAAAAAACAACAACACTGTAATAACAGTGACCATATTTCAATTACTTGAGGCTCATTCGTGTGATGTTTGGATACCATTGTGTTAAACAAATATGCAGTATTAAATTACATTCATGAGATTGTCAATGCATTTTCAAAGGCAGCAAATGCATGGTATTCCTTGCATTTGATCAAATTAGACAGTGCAAGTGCACCTAATTTGATAGTCAGCCACTGTACTTGTCTTCATGTGTTTACCTGCCATCAGAATGATGAGTGTTGCGACCTGGCAGCCATCTCCCACATGACGTCGGCGTCAGGTGTCAGGTTGTCGGGTAAATCTATCAACGGCCGCAGTACACGTGGAAAAGTGGAGCACGGCATGAATAATAATAATAATAATAATAATAATAATAATAATAATAATAATAATAATAATAATAATAATACATTTAATTTCAAGCGCCTTTCAAAACACCCAAGGACACTTTACAATAAAAACAAAGCACAAAACAATAAAACCAGAAGTAAAATGATAATAATAAAATAGCTGATTGAACTAGACTATGAATGCAGTTTTAAACAGATGGGTTTTGAGGTGGGATTTGAAAGTAGGGAGGCAGTCAATATTACGGATGTTGGGTGGAAGTGAATTCCAGAATTTGGGAGCAGAGCGGGTGAATGCTCTGCATCCAATCGTGGTGAGACGGGCAGAGCGGACAGGGAAGGGAGGATGATGATCTGAGGCACCGAGAGGGAACGGAGATTTGAGGCAGGTCAGACAAATAGGGAGGGGCAAGGCTATGGATGGCTTTGAATGTAAACAGAACTATCTTGAACTTGATCTGATGTTTAACAGGGAGCCAGTGGAGCTCCTGGAGGACAGGGGTGATGTGGTGAAAGGAGGGGGTTTTAGTGATGATCCGGGCTTAAGAATTTTGGACTAGTTGGAGTTTATGGAGAAATTTCTGACTGACACCGAAAAGAAGTGAGTTGCAATAATCGATGCGGGAAGTGACGAGACTGTGGATGGGGACAGAAGCGGAGTGAGTGGTGAAAGAGGGGTGGAGGCGATTGATATTACGGAGGTGGAAATATGCAGACCGAGTTATGTTATTTATATGGGAGTGAAAAGATAGTGAGCTATCGAGGATGACACCCAGGCTCTTGAACTGAAGGCAGGCGGACATGGTTGAACTGTCAATGGTGAGTGAGAAACTGTTTGGTTTGTGTAGGGTGGATTTGGTACAGACAATGAGAAATTCAGTTTTTTTTTTCACTGTTAAGCTTGAGAAAGTCATGGGAAAGCTAGGATTTAATTTCTCAGAGGCAAAGTGAAAGGAATGAAGGTGGAAGAGAGATGTCGGGTTTGCTGGAGAGGTAGAGTTGGGTGCCATCCGCAAAGCAGTGAAAGTGAATGCCAAAAATTGCGGAAAATATTGCCAGGAGATAGAAAGTAGGTAATAAAGAGAGAGCCGCTGTCAGGTCGAGAAGGATGAGGATGGAGAGTGAACCAGCATCGGCTGCCATGACAAGATCATTTGTGATTTTTATGAGAGCTGATTGAGTACTGTGGCGGGGGCGGAAACCAGACTCAAATTTTTCGTAAAGGTTATTGTGAGTGAGGTAATTCCACTTGCAAAAGTTTCTACAAATGTCTTGTGAGGAAACATACAGGTTCACTTGAATGCTTCTGAAGTTCGGTCCCGTTAATTTTTTATAAAGTTACTCAAAAAATTTCTGATTATGATTTTGCTTCCTTGACTGCTGACAAGTTCATTCATCATTTCCTCAACACAGGTTTGATGAGAGAATCAACAAAACGTCATCAGTCGTGGTAGATTTTATTCTTTATCACTTTCAAGGACAGCCTGGTTACTACATTGGACAATTTATCATGCTATCAGGTTACAAGGTGTGTGACAGGGTGAATGATTAGTCATGATGACAACTTTGCTGTACTTCACTCCTCTTTAAGTATCATGAAATAAACCTACCCTGTCCAACTGGCCCCCAAATGCACACCATGCAGACAGACACAGGATAAAATAGGTGCAACATCTTCATGTCATCATGTTCTACCGTTCTTCCCAGTGGTGACGCAGGCTGGTCCAAAGCACAGAGTGCTTAATATAACCTTGCTCTGGAAATGTCATCACTCTTACGTCCTCTAATCATACCTGCCAGCTGTTAGAAAAAATAAGGACAGTGAGAAGACAAATCACGATTTAAAAAAAATATACACACAATATGTAATAACATCAGCAGCAACAACATCAACAAGAACAATAGTAATAATATAATAATCTTTTTCTTTCAGCTTCTCCCTTCAGGGGTCACCACAGCAAATCAGTGTCCTCCATCTTCAGTGGTTTGAGTCGCATGTTTGTTTGGGCCAAGCTTTTAGGTCGGATACCCTTCCTGACACAACCCTCTGCACTTATCCGCTTGGGACTAGCACAATAAGACTCGGGCTTGTGTCCCTTTGTGGCGACAGAACAAGCAAGAAAGAAGAATATGCTCAGTAAAAGGCTGCCAAAAAATGGTCATCGGCAATGCATACACAATGTAATACAAGTGGTTGTTTATCATTATTCTAAATATGGCATGTATATGAAATGTGACATCAAACGAAATGTAATAAAAAAAAACCCACAGTAACATGCATTGTTTTTCCCTTTTGCATAGTTAAGGGCTTAAGTCTCAAACCTTTGTTTAGGCATATTGTATTTCCGGTGGAATCAAAGGTTCATAATAATACAGGAGAGGGTCTCCCAAGATAATAATAATATTAATAATATTAATAATAATGGGCAGCCCGGTAGTCGAGTAGTTAGCACACCGGCTTCACAGTGCAGAGGTCGCAGATTCACATCCCGGTCCGGCCTCCCTGTGTGGAGTATGCATGTTCTCCCCGGGCCCGCGTGGTTTTTCTCCGGGTCCTCCGGTTTCCTCCCACACTCCAAAAACATGCATGGCAGGCTGATTGACCACTCCAAATTGTCCCGAGGTGTGAGTGTGAGAGTGACTGTTGTACGTCTTTGTGTGCCCTGCGATTGGCTGGCAACCAATTCAGGGTGTCCCCCGCCTCGTGCCCGAAGACAGCTGAGATAGGCTCCAGCACCCCCCGCGACCCTAATGAGGAATAAGCGGTACGGAAAATGGATGGATGGATATTATTATTACTAATAATAATATCCCTCAATTTTCCACCAATTTTTTTGGACATCTAGAGGAGGGAGAGTGACTATATCGGGAGAAGGATGCTGAGCCTTGAACTGCCAAAGAGGAGGTTTATGGATGTTGTCATAGAGGACATGAAGGTAGTTGGTGTGAGAGAAGAGGATGCACAAAAGAGGGTTAGATGGAGGACACTGATTCGCTGTGGCGACCCCTAAAGGGAAAAGCCTAAAGGAAAGGAAGATCAATTTTCCAGACCGCTTTATCCTTATTAGTGTCTCTTTGTGTGCACTTGTGTGCTTCTATGTGGGTGTATGTATATGTATGTCTATGTGTGGTGGCTGTGCTTTGTGTGTGTGTTGGGCTGAATGACTGGAACCATGGGTAGCACCTGTACTCTCACACATCTGACAGTTCATGGAAACGGCCAGAGGGCTGGAGGGGAGGCCATTTTTTTAAAAGACAAAAGGCCAGCCTGAGGTGGTGAGCTCGGGTGGGTGGGGGAGATACTCGTGGGGAGACACAGTCATTGCAACTTGAGTCAGAAAATCAATTCAATTAGTGACATTGACAGCGTTGGTTCAAGATCCACAGGAGCAAATCAGGATCTTCTGTCCATTGTATCAATCTGATTATCTTCTGGGGATGCCTGTGAATGATCAATATGATGGAGTTGAAAAATTTTTTGGGGGACACCTGGAAAAAATGTTTTCAAGATTCACAGCGGCATTCTAGGATCGGCTAATTGATTAGTTCGCCGAATGGGTAAATGTTGTGCCCACTAAAGAAATAAATAAACGGAAAGAAAAGGAATAAGGCGGTTGCGTTAACATTCACAAACGTATTGTGCAAAAAAACATTGTTCCTGCCTGCATGTAATCTGCCGCGCTGTTCTCTTTTCCCCTTTCACAGGACGAGAGGATGTGCCCTGGGGAAAGAGCCATGTCATTGCAAGAGGACGCGTGGGGGCCGTCCAGATGATTATCCTGTCACATCGAAACACCTGCCCGACCAGGCCACATCCTGTGGCCAGGAGGCTTTCGTATCCGCTCGACATAACATTATTTTTCCCATAGCTCTTTGATGAATACCGTCCAGTTGAAACAAAAACTAAGTAAATTAAATAGGCAGGCAAATTAGACCGATTGATAAACATCCATATCAAACTGGAAAGGCGTGTAATACACAACTCGTAAAAGCATAGGTGTGAGAATGACAGAAGACAAAATCAAGACAAATCAACTGGTAAGCGATGACAAGGTGAGTAAAAAATATATGAATAAATAAATAAATAAATAGACAGATGACTGAATGAACAGATAAATAAGCCAACAAATAAATGAATAATCAGAGGCCGAAGTATTTTTGTTAGATTGGAAGTGTTATATATATATATATATATATTCATTCTTATTCTCTAAGCTGGCCAGCAAAATCAAATTATAACATTTTATTATATAGATCTCCTTAATTGTATAAATATATAAAAAAAATATATTATATATATATATATATATATATATATATATATATATATATATATAACGAGACTTTACTATATATATATATAGTAAAGTCTCGTTATATCAATATTCTCTGGAGTCCGAAAAATATCGACATAACCGGGACTATCGATATATCCGACCCTGCGCGCATGTAATTTTCTCCTTGTGTTCATAGAAATAGTATCGTAATAAGCGGTACTATCGATATAACCAATATCGATATAACGAGACTTTACTGTATATATATATATATATATATATATATATATATATATATATATATATATCATTTTTATTCTCTAAGCTGGCCAGAAAGATCAAATTATAACATTTTATCATATAGATCTCCTTAATAGTTTCCCGTAAGGTTACAATGGAATTATATGTAATTGTGATGATGATTGCTGAATTATTAGATAGAGATTTTTTTTGTGACATTAATGAGTGAGTGAGTTTTTTGAAGTACATGAATGCAGAAGGAGCTAATGGAGAGGAGTACGTGTTCGTCAGTGTCCTCTTCCGAGGGCCCCCTGCTGAGTGAGTGCCCGAAGACGGCTGGGATGGGCTCCAGCACCCTTCATGACTCTCGTGAGGACAGAGCAGCATGGAAGATGAATGAATGAAATAGAAATTGTCTCCGACGACAGAGTGAAAGAGTGAACTTAGAAAATTATAGAATTATTGACATTTAGATTGAGCTAAAATTCGTTTTGTATACGGCTTGATTAAGCCATTTGAAAGAAGCCAGTTATTTACGACTCCTCTTATCAGGGTTTTTATCAGCACAGAATTTCACAGAGGGGTTTAACACATCGAAGCAATTCTGCAGCCCCCACCACATTTCACTGTGTGTTGAACATGACCAATTTACTCAAGACAGGTCAATTGAAAAATATATAATAAAAAGTAAACAAAATAGGCATGAAAATTTGATTGAATGACACAAACATTGATCTCGAATTGGATGGAATTGGTAAATCAGAATCGGAAAGCCTTTAATAGTCCCATAATGCGGAAATTGGCAAGGTAAATGTTGCTAGATTCGCTGGTGATTAATTACTTAACCCTTTACGGACGATTGGGTCAAATTCGGTACACTAAAAATAAATGCTTATAGATCGAGAAATTTAATGGTAGCAGTTCAAGTGCCGGAACTGATGCGGCACAAGTTACATGTCTCTTTAAAACAGGTTATGTGAAGCTTTGCCTTTAATAGAGATTCACCAGTTGATATCGTGGTACTTTTCATAAAAGAAAAGTTTATAGATTTATTAAATTATTGGTCGTGAAATGATCATTACGCTTGTTTTGACCTGACAATTGTCATTCCCCTGAAGTCAAAGGACAGATGATTCATATATGCGTTATACATATTGAATTTGATGACAATGACAAATTTGATTTGATTGGATTCACCTTTATTAGTTTCCAAGCGAAGAAATTGATTTGAGGAGTTCAAGGTTGATTTGCAAAATATGATGACAAACTTTTTTTCATTATGCTTTTTATGCAGATGATGGGAGCCACAACAATTCACAAACAGAGCCGGATGGTGGTTGTGAAATTGTTCAATTTGCAGGACGACTTTAAACATTTAAGAAGACACGATAAGAACTATTTTTAATTGCATCACACATTGGGAAATTTGTAAAACATGTGAATGTCTCACATGGAAAATCTGGCCAAGAGCACCAAGGCAGGAATACTCTGAGGATGTTGATTGGGTAAGGTGGTCATGTACAGAGACGTCATTTGGTGCCTGGCTGGCTGTTCAATTTGTGGAGATCTGACACGAAAAACCGCAACAGCTGGTGAAATACACCTGCACATCTAGAGTTTGGCACACCTAATTGATGATTTGGGATCAATGACAAAGCCCCTATTGATAATAGTTTAGATTTCCAAAAGTATAGTTTTTGCCGTTTTCTCAAATGCACAACAATTTCTATTTTGCACATATTTGTTCCGCGGAATTTTTTAGACACATTTTGTAATGCTAGACATTCAGAATGCTGTAGGAATATTTCTCATCCAACCATCTTGGTGTTAAATTGTACTTGATTGCACCAAGTATTTGATTTTGTCATTTGGAATTTTTCAACAACACAGGAGCCAGCGACGAATTGCAATGCAATTAGGCTTGATCGAACAACAAATATTCAACGTTGGAGATGCAATGGCGGAAATCGAGTGTTTATTAGGACAGCCGCAAATGGTTCATTATGTTTTAGCTGCGTACGGTGATGACATTTGTCAGTTCAAAAGTAGTTTATAGTTACGACTAAAGTGGCAGGGTAACATGTTGAGATTGATTTGATTACAATTTATTATTATTAATTGAATGCAACATTAAAGTAATTGACTGCAGTGCACATTAGGGGAATTTCTCGCCGTTCAGGTCGGTAAGTGTGGAATTGACAGATCAATTGAGTGGGCACCGGTATCAGTCAGTGTTGGTGCATATGAATGTCCTATGCAGAAGCAAGACTGACGGTCAACGGTGCACTCCTAATCAATGACAAAACGCGAGTATGATCACCGTTTATACAGATTGCCATCATGTTTGCTGACCATGCCAACTCATGCTAAAGATTTGTCGGAGGCTGTCCTCCACCCAAAGAATGTGGCGACATGCAAATATGTACCCCACCAAAAAAATTGCAGAGCTGATTTGCTTGGCAGTAGCAGCAGGAGAAGCTGTGCTCAATGTATAACATTTTTGTGGTAAATGCCACATAAATTGGTGCCCATGCAGGTGTTGAGAGATATGCCAAAATTTGGCCTCCAACTTCAAGAGCAGTGATTGAGAAATGGTGCTTTGCAAATTGATACATCTGCATAATGGGTCGTGTTTTCCACGCAAACACGTTCCCAGTTGGCAAATTGAGACTTTTCATGTCTCAACAGGGGGGAGTCACGATAGATAGCTCAAATCCCCATTACCAAAATTTTCACTTTTGGTAATGAGTGATGTTGGCTGCAACGTCATTCCCCAACAAGGTTTGTACCTTCCAGAAATGCAGACTCACTAACCACTAACATGTACTAACCAACTAACATCTAACAATGATTTACTTCCATTTCTGTGAGAGAATGCATTGCAGAGCCTTAACGATGAGACAGACTTGGATAGGGAAATAAACACCCAGAAAATGTGTTGTGTAGAATGAAACCATCCTGTCGACATGTGATCTGGCACAAGTCTCTTTTTGTTCTCAGCAGGACGGAGCTGCGGTCTGAAGAGAAGGACGTGGGCCACACCAACATGGGATGGACCGGTTGCGGAGCTGCTAGCCGTCTTAGCAGCCATAAACTTCATCTGGATTCGCGAGGACATGGTTCGTCAAGGTTATTCTCAATGCACGTCACTGCAGCCAGGTCGACGTATCACACCCTTTTCCTAGTCACCAGCTCATCCGTATCACACCCTGGGGCCTGCTTGCGATAAATGCTACAAACAATTTTGTTCCCCCTCGTCGTCCTCGTGATCACCATCCAGGATGCCATGAAGATTTGACTGCTGTAGCGAATGACATGACTTTAGTTAGAGATTGTTTCCATTGTGATTGTTCTATTTTGTGATTTTCTTTTTTCTTTCTTCTTTCTATTCACCACCGATGTTAGATATGTTCGTCAGGGGGGATGTGTTGCGGTAATTCGTTATACGAACATGTTTAAACATCTTTTTGCATCGTTTGTTTTTATCTTGGACTTCCTGATACGTCATCCTGCCTGCCTTTACATGATGTCACATCCCATTACGTCACATCCTATTGCGTCACACCCTGTCCGTCTTATAAATGCTCTCACAGTTCGTCTTTCGCTCTCTTTTTTCTTTCTGCCCCTCCTCGGCCGACACCCCACGATGCCTCTGGCTGTCCACAAGATTAAACTAACTTATTCTTTTCAACAACTGGCTTCCTGCTGATTTAACCATCCTCTGCTATCAACACCCTGAGAAGTGATGAACCAGGAGCGAACAATCACTTTTAACCCATTAATCCTCTCTCTTGCATGGATGTAGCCCGAGATGGTGTCCGAAGTAGAAAAGTTCCAACTAGATATCGCCGAACTTGCCTCAACACACAGCCTGGATCCTGGTACCCGTTCTTTCGAGAGGCGTTGGACTCCCTACTACTCTGGAGTTGCCCATGGTGAGAAGTGTCAAGCAGGTGTGGGCATACTCATTGCCCTCTAGCTTCGTCCCTGTACATTGGGGTTCACACCGGTAGACGAGAGGTTTCCTCCCTCCGCCTTCAAGTTGGGGACTGGCAAGGAATACCTCTTCAACTATAAATGGAGCAGTTCGCAGCCGCATATAAAGCTGCTGGAATGAAAATCAGCACCTCCAAATCTGAAACAATGGTCCTTCGTCAGAAAAGGGAGAGAGTCCCCTCTCTGGGTCAGGTAGGACATCTTGTTCCAAGTGGAGGAGCTAATGCTTGTTCCCGAATGCGGGCAGGAGGGAGCGAGAGATCGATCAGCGGGTCGGTGCAGCGTGATGCAAAATCAATTTACCTGTCAATCTACGTCCCCACCCTAATCTATGGTCACGAGCTCTGGGTTGTGACCGAAAGAACGAGATCCTGGATATAAGGGGCCAAAATGAGTTTTCCTCGCAGGGTGTCCAGCTCTCCCTTAGAGATAAGGTGAGACGTTCGGTCATCCGGGAAGGGCTCATATTCGAGCCTTTTCTCCACATAGAGAGAAGCCAGATGATGTGGTTCGGGCATTTAATTAGGATGCCTCCTGGATTCCTCCCTGGTTAGGTGGTTTGGGCATGTCCCACTGGCGGGAGACCATGGGGACGACCCAGGACACGCTGGAGGGACAATGTCACCAAGTTGGCCTGAGAACACCTCGGGATCCGCCAAGAAGAGCTGGAAGAAGTGGCTGGGGAGAGGGAAGTCTGGGGTTCCCTACTAAACCTGCTGCCCCCGTGACTCCATCCCAGATATAAGCGGCTGAAAATGGATGAATAATACGGATGGAATAATAACCTGAAGTGGGAGGTCAACACCAACTCCATCCTGAGAAAGGCCCAACAGATGATGCATTTCCTGACGCTGTTAAAGAAGCATGGACTACCACAAGAGGAGCTGCGACATTTCTACACGGCTGTCATCGAATCCATCCTGTGTTCTTCCATCACCATTTGGTTCGGGGCCGCCACAAAAATCCGGCTTCTAAGTTGTACGAATGAGAGCTCACACAGACGTATTGCTGCCAACCTTCATAGGAGTAGTAGTAATAATAATAATAATAATAATAATAATAATAATAATAAACACGTTAAGGCAGAAATTAGTGCATCCAAAAGATAGGCTACCAAATAAAAAACAAAGTAATGTAGTTTATTCAATACATTGTAAGAATGAAAATTGTAAAGAGCAGTACATTGGGGAGACTCAACAAATTCTCAAAAAAAGACTTTATCAACATAGCAGGGATAATACTAGTGGGCCTCAATCGGCAGTACATTTGCACCTAAAAGCTAGCAACCACTCATTTGACGACAATGAGGTTAAAATCTCAGCGAAAGAACATAGATGGTTTGAAAGGGGGGTAAAAGAAGCGATTCTCATAAAACAACTAAATCCTTCATTAAACCGGTCTGGTAGGGTGAGGTTCAATTTGGATCGTTCATACAATAGCCTGCTTAAGAAAAACAGGTAAGGCAGCATTCGTAATTCTGATGAGGTGATACCGGTGGGAGTGGGGCAAAAAGGCCAGTCGTTAGTCAAGAATGTAGGAACAATCAGTGGGGCCACAGGGAGTGGTCCTCTGCTGACAGTAGGGGCCTATCATAGCTGTGTCCGGCCCCACATTAGGGATATATAAATAGGGCCGATACGACCAGTCAGACCTCTTGGATAGGAGGCGAACGTCCGACACCTTCAAAAAGTACAGATGACGGCTGAAGAAACCTTCTCATCGATGGACCACTCCTGTATGACTGAGAGCTTACACAGAAGCAATGTAGTAATGCAAAAACAAACAACAAGAAAGGGTTGAAGTGGTTGAATTGAGGTCTTGCAGAAAAAAATGAGAAAGAACAAAAATTAGAGTTCAGGATGATAGTACAGCGTGTAGCGTGTCCTCAGAGTTCGGTGAGTGTGGCAGTGGGAAGGAGCAGGGTGGGCAGGGCTGGGAGGGAGTTGAATCTCCGGACTGCCTGGTGGCAGAAACTGCTCTTAATTTATTAGATCTTACTTGTTCAACAGTAAAGTGTTTGAAGCATACATCTTCTTCTTTTCGTTTGTGCTTTTCCCCTCAAAGTGTCGCCACAGCAAATCAGTGTCTCCCTCTTTGGAGGTTATTTTTGAATGTTTGTTTTGGCCAAGCTTTTACGTCTGATGCCCTTCCTGACACAACCCTTTGTATTTATCCAAACTTGGGACCGGTACAAGCAGACACTGGCTTGTGTCTTTGTGGCTACAGAACCCGAAAAAAAAAAAAAAAAAAAAAAACGTAAGCAAATGGTTCCCTTGCATAAGATGATCTTTTAAGGACGGCACAAAACCGGTGACGAAAACACCTGGTTAAGTGCATGAACTTCTTTTGGGCATTTTTTACAAAACAAAAGCTCACATCAAATTGAATATTATCAAGATCTGGTGTTTTTTCCTTCAAGTCATTCCAAACACACAAAAAAATGACAAAGTTTGGTGTTCACATTGTGGTATAGAGTAGTACATGGCACATTGCAAATAAAACTAATTTGCATGTAATATCTAAATGTAAATGTTCAAATAGCGAACGTGTAACATCGACAATAAAAGGAAAACGGGGAGTTGTAAAAAAAAAAAAAAAAAAACAAGTATTGGAGAAAAAAAGTGTCCAGAGCTGTTGTAGACGACATATATCTAATTGTCCACCCACCCACCCAACCCTTGCAAAGTTAGTTTTTTTTTCCTTTTTATATTACACTTAATTACTTAAATTAAGTCGAGCCGTTGGGTAATGGTCGAGGTTCCCTGTGTGGAATGTGCATGTTCTTCTCTAGCCTGCGTACATTTTCTCCAGGTGTTCCGTTTTCTTCCCAAATTGCATAAAAATGCATAGCAGGCTGATTAAGCACTCTAAATTGTCCCTAGGTGTGAGTGTAGTTGTTCACTTCCCTGGATTTGAGTCTTTAGTGAACCCAACTTGCCGATAGGATTCGTAGAAAGGACCGATGGACCACTCTTTCTGGTGTGCCTCTGCAATGGTGCATTACACTTTCACCTTTAGAGCAATGGCACTTGAGGAAGTTTACGCTCATTTCTCCGACACCCCAGGCAAAACACAATTTTACCTTTTAGTACTTCATTCAATTAGCTGGCTGGAAAATCCCAATAATTTAATCGAAATACGGTTAATATTTGAAACTGTCATGTAGAAGTGAACTGAACAAAGACCGGCTCTGACAATCTCAACAGAAAATACCCAATTTCATTTTGTTGTTCCTCTAGGAGGTGCCACTAATGAATGTTTCTCCGATAATAAACAACCTCGGACGAATTGCAAACAGTTACCTTGTTATCCTTAATGTCTCCAATAATCATAAAATGACAATGCATTGTTGGGTTATGAAAGCTGATTTATTTTATTAAGCACATGATCATCATATTGGACTTTAACATGGAAGGTTAGGTAGTCACCAAAAGCATCAAAAGTGAGAACAAATAAAAGTGCCTGAAATGTTGGCTTTTTAACATCATGGCTACGACCTAGTCAACAGCGATATCCTCTTTTGGTTTTCTGTTTGTATTCGGGTTGTAAAACTGGATTTATAATTGAAGATCCCTTGTGTTTCTGTTTGCTGTACTACAATTCTTCCTCTGGTGTTCAACTAATCAGATCCTGCTTCCACTTGTGTTTTGCCACAGCGATGAATTCGCAATGTTTCTTATCGGATCATGCTTGTAAGCTTCAGCCACTCGGACTGAAAATACATTTTTGCGGTTGAAGGAACATTTTAATTTGACCTCATTTACTTTTTCCATGAATCTCTAGAACAGGGATTTCAAATTTGCAGCCTGTGATCTGTGTGAAGACAGGATCTTCTAGAGTCTAGAATCTAGAATCCAAAACACACAAGCTGATATTTTTAGTCAAATGAAAAACACCAATAAAATGACTTAAAGTGTCCCAAAACTACTTCAAAACGACTTGGAAAAGTTTCAGAAGGTCCCGCTCCCTTGCCTTGCTCGAGAATCAAAACAATGGCTTCAGATTCGGAGAAGATGCTTTCTTGTTACTCATCCAGTGATGAATACGATTCAAATAGTTCTGAAGAGGAAAACATAAATGTTTGCAATCGATTAAAGAAGTCCTCCCATATCATTTTGAGCCGTCAATGTCACCAATGTGGTGTAGAAAATGCACAAGATGGCGCCCAAGCTCTGTTGGAAATGGGCTGATTTGTCCGCTGGGAATTTGCGTCAGCGAGTATCAAATAGTAGTCTCGGTGCAACACACGATTCACCATCGCGTTATTTATGTGTTTTCCTTCTAATTTGGCCATCAACACGGATCAACACGAAGTTTTTAGACCAAACAAAGTACCCAAAATGAATTGTGTGTCGCTTTCTCGGTCAGTGACGTTACCTACCGTGACATCATGGTTGGTATTGTCACCAACTCAAAAGCAAGACTTCCTGAATATTCAGCGTGAGTCTTAAAACGTAAAATATAGCTATATGCGGTGGAATCTTTGTAAAATATGCTCTGATAGAGTGCTTCTGTACATTAGTCAACATATTACCTTATTTCATGTTTAGCTTAGTACATATGTTATTGCATGTTTAGTTTAGTCTACGTGGTTTTATGAAATTTATTCGTTGAATAGTTGTGAAAGCAGAATGTAACAAGTATCAAGTTTCAGTCTAAAAGTTCTCCCAACAAACCTGACCGTAGCTGATTGGACAACAGATCGCTGCTGTGTGACTTCCAATACTTGTCCGTAGCTGATTGGACAACAGATCGCTGCTGTGTCTTTTCAAAACTGGGTTGAGCGGGAGGGCTCTTGCTTTTTGTGCTTTTGTTCTTCTTGTGTTCGTGTGCTCTTAGCTCTTCGCTCCAACGAGAGATGAGCTCCTTTTTGTTTCACTAGAATAAAGTAGCTTTTTGTTCACCATCTATCGTCCTCGCTGATATTTTCGTCACAGAACTTCGTTGAACACCGAACCAGATGAGAAACAAGAATTATAACCGAACATGCTCAGTAGAAGTCATTTGAAGTGATTTTACAAATTATGGACACAACTTTTCCGGAGGCGTCGGTTGTCCTTTAGTCAAAGTCACAGTCGGCATTATTGTCAAATATGCTAATATGCATGACATACAGCACATGTGAAATTAATATCCTCTCGGACTCAGTGTGCAAGGCACTTATAATGTGGCTAAAAACACATACAATAGACAACAGATAATTTCTCAATGTAAAGTGAGGTAGTGTCGTATGTAAAGTGAGGTTATGACTTATGTAAAGTGAGGTAGTGTCATATATAAAGTGACGTAATATAGTAATGCAAAAACAAACAACAAAAATGGGTTGAAGTGAGGTCTTGCAGAAAAAAAATTAGAAAAAATAAAAAATAGAGTTCAGGATGATAGTACAGCGTGTAGCGTGTACTCAGAGTTCGGTGAGTGTGGCAGTGGGAAGGGGCACGGTGGGCAGGACTGGGAAGGAGTTGAGTCTCCGGCCTGCCTGGCGGCATAAACTGTCCTTGAGCCTGCTGGTTTTAGCTCGGAGACTCTGCAGTCTCCTACCCGATGGCAGCAGGCTGAAGAGGCTGTGGGAGGGGTGGGTGGGATCGCCAGCGATCCTGATCGCTCTGGGGGTGAGGCGGGTGTTGTAAATGTCCTGAAGGGGGGGCGAGAGAGACACCGATGATCTTCTCAGCTGTCCTCACGATGCGCTGCAGAGTCTTACGGCAGGAAACGGTGCAGGCGCCGTACCACAAGGTGATACAGAGGGTCAGGATGCTCTCGATGGTACCGCAGTAGAAGGAGGTCGTGATGGGGGGCAGGGCTCCAACTCTTTTGAGCTTGCGGAGGAAGTACAGGCGGTGGTGGGATATCTTGGCCAGTGATGCCGCGTTGTGGCTCCAGGACAGGTCTTCGGATATGTGCACTCCCACTGGGTTCGTTCTGTGAGTCAGTTTCAGGGGTTCGGTGGATACTCCGCCGCAGAGGTCCACCCCTCAGTCTAGTCTGTGATTAGTGGGCACAGTCATTGAAAGAAGGGGTTCGGTGAATGAGCATATGAAACTGATGGGGTTCGGTGCCTCCAACAAGATTAAAAACCACTGCTCTAGAAGATCCTGTCTTCAAAGACAGCTCAGGTTTGTTTGACATTAGTCAAAGGACATATGTACACTCTAGATGAGGGGTTGGGAATCTATGGCTCGCGAGCCATATATGCCCCTTTTGATGATTGCATCTGGCTCGCCGATAAAACTAAATAGTAAATACATATTCTCGCTTTTTCACTGTTCATTTCCTGTTTGGGTGACAGTGGGAGGAAAACACAATTTTGATTGGATGATACTGATCTAGGTGGCCGTTGATGTCGAAACAGGTAAACGCCCCCTTTATAAGTATAAATAAGCCTGACGAGTAAAAAAAAAGGACAAGTATCATACACTTCAGGTTGAATGGACCCAAGGATTTGCTTTTGTGGAGAGAAAAAGTAATGATTCTAATTTGCAATGAAACAATACTATTAACAGTTAAATATTAGTGTAACTTTGACAACCTCCATGCTAACGTTAGCATCAATATACAGTACTTCTGTGGGATACAGCAGAAAGCAAGCGTGGAAGCTAATGAGCAGTGTGCAGGCTAGCTAGCAGTAACTTCGCCTATGGACCGGCAAGGTGACTTTCATTCTGATCGTTTGGTTGGATTTTTTTTACCAATCATGAGGAACGGAAACATATTCATCTTAATGGTGAGTATGATCACAAAGTCATTTTAAATATTACATTCTGACATTTTGTTGAAATCACGTGTGTGCGTGTTGGCGTGTGTACGTGTGTGTGTGAAAACATTTCTAAATATTTTGCTTGTATGGCTCCCTTAGTCAAAAAGGTTCCTGACCTCTGCTCTAGATCATTTATGAGAGGGGTTTCTTTTGTATCCATAGTGGAATGTAATGTAATGTAATAACATTACTAGATTCAATAAATGTCTCAACTTTTCTGGTTTAGGTAGTATTATTATACAATCCTTTTTTTTACCTCAAAGAAGTACAGGTGACGGTTGAAGAAAGCTCTTCATCGATGGACCACTCCTGTAAGACTGAGTGCTTACACAGAAGTTGTCATGGTTTGCAAAGTGGTGATAGTGGTTGTGGATCCCAAAAAGAGCAGGCAGGAGGGAACAGCAGGATGTATTTGACAAAGTATTAAAATAAAGTCACCAGGAACAAAATCTAAAACATCAAAGTTATCTGAACAGAAAAGTACAAAGTATCAAAGAAAACCAAGAGTAAAAATATGCCAAGATGAAACAAACCTGACAGGGTGAAGCAAACACATTCACAGGACAATGACCCGACATGGAATGGTCGTGCCGGGAGTCCTTCTAACTGCCACTGATTGGAACGATCAACACCTGTGCAGTTACAGGCGGGGCTGACAGCGCAAGCCGTTGGTCGCCTACCTGAACGTGACAGTCTGCCACGGATTGGAACAACCAACACCTGTGCAGGTGCCGGCGGGGCCGACAGTGTCACCTGTTGGTCGCGAACCAGATTGTGACAGAAGTAGCACGATTAATGTATAAAACACACCAGAAACGTGCTCTGCCAAAACACCCAGAAGTTCCTAGATTAAAGAAAGTTCCTATGATTTAAAACACAGGTGTCAAAGCTTAGGCACAGGGGCCAGATCTGGCCCGCCACATCATTTCATTAAGCCCGCGAAAGCAAATCAAGCATGTCAAGTGCCATGACGTGTGCTAAATTTCGAACCAGAATTTCAAATTGTCGTATGTAAACCACAATGACAGTCATTATTCTGTACTTCAGATTTGACAACTACAGTTATTCTTCAGTTTGTTGTGTGTTCTGAATGTAATGTGGAGGGGATGAAACATTCAAATGGTTTTGCAAAATTAATAACGGCCGTCAAGAGGAAACCGTAACTACAAAGTGGCCTCCTGTTTTCTTTTTACATGTTCTTTTTCCTTCTTTCAGAGAAGTACAGATGACGGCTGAAGAGACCTTTTCATCGATTAATGGCACTATATTTAAAGTCAACAAAGTCATCAAATTTCATAGTGTTTAATTTGATCAATACTGGATTCCATATACAGTATTTTGATCGATAAAAAAATCTGATTGCCTTTTTTTGGTCATTTTAAAGCAAGGACTGTTTATTTGATGAATAGGTTTGGACCAAGTATAGACCATTGAGGAAACCCATGAGTGATCTGCCGTTGATTAGATTTTTTGTTGGTGAACTGCATGTACTGATATCGGTTATCGGAATAACCTTTTATCCATTTATATGCTACACCTCTCGTGTCATATCTCTGCAATTCATTCAGTAATATATTTTCATCAATAGTATAAAAACTTTTTTTAGATGAAGGGAATTCACAACAGTAAATTCTTAAATTGTCAATTATTAAGCCAATTCCTTTGTCCAAAGTTGGATGTGTCAGCCCACTGACTTATTTTTAATTTTATTGAGAATTTTACATTTCATGTACTTTGGATTGAGTCCATAGTTTCAGCGCCCACGTCCACTCAAATTCATTGACGGTGGCATCCGAGAAAAGTATGCTCAAAGTGAGACATTGACCCTTTTTACCCCATGGCTATGTAATTTTTCTCCTCCCCTCGAGTAGCTAGGACTTGTAACACGGTTTTTCTTCACTTGGAAGACAAACTATTGACTGCTGTATCCAAAAACAAATTGTAAAAATGTAAACAGAAGTATACACTCACTGAAGGCTATAAAAAATAATGTGTGAGCAGGCATGTCCGCAGCCTGAAAAAGTTTGGTTCTCCATAAATATATTAACTTTTCTGTCCTGGCTCATCCAAGTCTCCAGAAGGTTCCTCCTTTTTTTGCGTCCATTTGTCTCCCTTGTCATCGCATACACGTTAACTTACCCTTTACAATTCTTAGAAAGTTGATTTTCAACAAATACTCCACTAATTAAATGATGGATATCTACATCCATGGCCTGCTTAATGTTAAAAATCATATTATGACCGATTGTTTCGAAGAAAACGCCAAATGTTCTTTGATAATAAACAAAAAAAGGCATCTTGGAACATTTGAACAGCCAGACTGAAGGATAAAAGGATCTTCGCAAGCGCATCTCAGGCTTATGTGCTCTCAGCTTTTGGAGCAGCTGTTTTCACATTGGCTTCCACACTGCCTGTGAAATGCAGAAGTATAAACTGAATTTGGTCTGTCCGACATCGATTTCTTGACCTGCAAGTTCTGTTTGGTAATATCCCATGCCTGTAAACATTCATGCCTGGATGTATTTCTGACCTTTTTCTTTGTATTTTTTTTGGAGGGAGCCGTAACTTTGGAAGGTAAAAGAGAGAATAAACAAAACAAAACACTGTGGCTGGCACTAGGACCATGCATCTCACCCTACAGGTGAAGAGGTGTTTTCCTCTGCCATGTCGTCATGACCGTCGCCGCAACTTGTAGCCGATGCCAGGCGGCCCGTGTTCTGGCACAGCGACCCGGCTTCGTGGAATCACGAAGGATGAGCTGAAATACCATATGGTCGTGGCGTCAGACTACTCGTCATGTGCTGCAGCTTTTGTGGACACCTCCACAAAGCGGGAAATACAAGGCGCTCAAACACCTGATGCTCAGACGGTTCATATTATCGGCCTCCGAGAGAGCAGACAGACTCCTTTCCCTTCCCGGACTCAACGATAGCACAGCAGTGGATCCCATGGACAAAATGCTGTCACTGTTTGATTCGGATGAAGGCTGATTTTTTTTCCCGCACATATTCGTCCGCCAGTGTCTTGGCAAACTACAAATATGGCCGAAGCTGTAGTCCAAAGATGAGTGGCACCATTTTCCCCCAGAGGAGAGAGCTGGAATGAAGGCAGGTGTGCCAGCAGCTGAAAGCCATTCAGAAATCAGAAAGGCTCTCACCTGAAGAAACCACTCCTTAAAATAGTCAGTTGCTACACTGCTCAGCGTTCGGTTCAAGTACTGCTCTAGGAGTTTACCAAGACAGTGGAGTTCAACTGTGTAAAGACCAGGGTGGCTGACGGTGAGAGAACCTGTTATTGTGACCGTTTATTTGATAATTTGATTTGGTGGTTTAATGTCAAAACCAGCCTGTTAAGCCTTCAAATGTAAACCTAATTGCTGTTTGTGTTTTTTCCGTTCTTCAAAGGTTTTTCACCTTGCAATCTGCAGTTGTCTTTTCAATGAGAAAAGAGACGATTAAGTCCAAAATAAAAGAGGAAAAAGAAAGGAGAAATCTGTCTCATCATTGGAGTCAAAGAGTGAAGTCCCAGTGTAATCCCGGTCAACACAGTCAAAACCCTTTTCAAGTTAGGGGGAGAACTCAAAAAAACCAACATAACTTGACAGCCAGCGTCAATCCTCTGTGCGTGACGTGTTAGCTAACTCGACGTGCCTGACAACCGGCGATGATCGAGATTTGGCGGAAGAAGCGGCTCGAGTGCTACTGGCTATATAGATCTACACATGAATGTATTCTGATATTGAAATTGCTGAATTGATGTTTTGATGAGTAAATGAGTTGGTCATAAATGCCACTGTGTGAAGCTGATTAACACGGTTGTCTCATGTCGTCTTTTCCTCGTCGTTCACAGTGCTACCTGCCTGTGACGCCTTTGGACCGACCCAGGTATCCCCTAGGCCTGAGGCCGGTTACAGCTACACGGCGGTTCGCCGTGCAAATTGTGGCGGTCGAAACCCTCAGTGAAGCGGCATCGAGCATCGATCCGACCATAGTGGCCGGAGTGGTCGCAAGAAGGCCCTCTGCTTTTTCCACCAGCGGTTTGGCGACCAAGACACAATGTTGTGTACCCCCCTGCACCTACAAGGCTCCGAGAAACTCTAGCGCCAGCGTCCAGTCGCAGACATGGGCGCCGGCACCAAAAGCGAGCTGCTTTTCATTACGGACTCCTTGTTGTAATGATATGAGCAAATCGTATTTGCTTGTTCGACTCGTGATACCTGGTTATCCGACCAAAACGGCAGTCCTAGTAAAGAACCTCAACTCTATCCAGAAGTTGTAGCATTTACAGAACCCGCTTACACAAAGCAACACACTGTCAGGAGGACATTTCCCTGTGGACAGCGGATCGCAGGTCAGCCTGCTGAAACTCACGCCGCAGACAAGGTGGCCGGTGGATGCGCGCCTCCTGTATATGCAGCTAACGGCTCGCCCATCGCCAACTTTGGTTCAAGGTTGGTGAATGTGTGCTTCCATGGACGGGATTTCAAGTGGAATTTTAGTGTAGCCTCGATCACAGTTCCGATAATCTGCGCTGATTTTGTATGTGCTCATGGACTACTTGTGGATGTTGCTAACAGGCTGCAGGGCTTGGACCGTTAAACACACGCAAATTATGTAACGTCAGGTAACGTTTTGGAATGTGACGGTTCCTGGCGGCCTCGCGGTGATTTTCGTTGGCTTAACAATATAACCATACATGACCCTTACCCCATTCCGCACGTCAAAGATTTATCTGCATGTTTAGTCGGCACCACAATCTTTTCTAAAGTAGTAGATGCAGTCCGCGGTTATCACCAGGTGCCGGTATAGGCGGAGGATGTGCCAAAAACTGCAGTGATAACCCTTTTTGTGCCTTTTCGAATTACTCTGCATGCCTTTTGAACTGGAGTGAGCGGCACAGACCTTTCAAAGACTGATGAACTCTGTCTTGCGAGGCCTCGACTTTGCGTTTGTCTCTCGATAACATTCTAGTGGCAAGCTCTTTTCTAGTAGAACACCTGTCGCACTTAACGATGGTTTTCAAGCGTATTGATTCACACGGCCTTGTCATTAACCCTGTGAAATGCCAATTTGGTCTGTCCGACATCGATTTCTTGGAGCATAGCATTTCTCCCTAGGGCGGCATCCACCTTTTTTGGCCACGAGATTCATCAAGGAGGAGACTGCTGAATGGTTGCGCCTTTTCGGCAGCACAAATAAGCCAGCACTGTTTTTGATTTGGGAGGAATTGGTGTCATTTGACTGTCATCGCTGGAAAGCTCTGGGGTGATTGTGCTTTTTTTGCGCCTGTAATGGGCAGCATTTTCACAGCCCTGCTTTGTTCAGCAGAAAGGTCGGTGCTGTTGGACAGTCTGCGGCTGGATGGATGCATTGCTTCAGGAGCCCGCGATGAAAAGAAAGGAGCGTCAGCGCAGGGCGCCGATGCGTATGTGGAACTGTAGTGGCTTGGAATTGCAGCTTCATGTTTGCTTTTGACATTTAGCTTGTAGCAGACGTGCACATTTCACCATGACATCCCTGATAAACAATGTGAAAAGGACGCTTTGATCCTCTCCTCTTTCATGTAGAGCAGCGTCATACAACAGAGGGCGCTGAAAGTGCTTAAAATTCGATTTTCTGTGTCTTTTGTGTTGTATCCCATTATTTATTTAGTTCTTTTGTTGTTTTGACTTAGACGGTGGTGCCGCAAGAGTGGCTGCCTTTACAGCAGCTCTTGTATTTTGTTTTTCTACTTCTTCCTTTCATTTCCTCTTACTCTCATCACTTTGCCACTGTGAAATGTAAATTTCTAAACTGCGAGACTAATAAAGGCTAATCCAATCCAATATGCATGGCGACCAGTGCAGGGTGGATGCCACCTCACATTGAAACTCAGATAGGATAGCCTTCTGCTCACCCGCCCAACAAAGACAAGAGACGGTTCGTTGATAAATAATATTAATGCTAGACAACTTTTTACAAAAGTAGTTATCCCATAAACATTGTAGGGATGGGGTAATCATGTTCTCCAAATAAAAAAGAGCACTTTACAATACATTATGGATACTATAATTATAATGCACCAAATTGGTGCACCCAGAAGGGGCCTGTTTTTTCTACAATTGCATGATTTTCCGCTTTAGATCCAACAACATGAAAACAGGAAGGCTTGAAGGTTGACTGTTTAGTTCTTTGGTCTCACAATGCAGAGGTTCTACTGTTCGATTCTTAGAAAACATGCACGGATGGTCGCTAATCTCCGTGAGCCCTGCGATTGGCTGGCAATCCCCTACCTATTGCAAAAAAAAAAAAAAAAAAAAAAAAAAAACAGGGATAGACTCCAGCATACCTTGCAACCCTTGTGGGGAAAAAATGAATCGGAAAATGGATGCATGATAGATGAAAACAAGTTTCACCGTTTTCCAAAGAAATGAGAAATTCTTTTCTACATTCCTCTATTTTTAATCCATAGTGCAGTCTGTAAAATAGAACTCTATATCCCTGAAACGTCTGTGTAAGCTCTCAGTCATAGAGGAGTGGTCCATTGATGAAAAGGTTTCTTCAGCCGTCATCTGTACTGGGCCTCTGCCCCCCCCCCCCCAAATGTCAGAGCAGGTACCTATCATAGCAGAGGTCTGGCACCGCCTTCTATGGACAGTATGGATATACAGTATATACTGCATAGGACCAGAGCTACCAGCAAATTTTAGTTTGCTGACAAAGCCTCTTGGATGAGAAGCGAAATATCCGACACCTTCAAAGAAGCACGGATGACGACTGAAGAAACCTTTTCATCTATCCCTGAAAGTAGTTAAAACAAACCTGTATGAACGTCATTTTACTGAAACATTTTTTAAGTTAACATGAGTAGAATACATTCAGAAATGCACATACTTTTTTTCCCACATTGTTCCCAAATACGCCATAACCTTAAAATGGTAATGACAAATATTAAATTACTCATAACCTATTGCCCTGCTGAGGTGTTCGAAGCATGCACCACTGGCAGGAGACCCCGGGGACGACCCAGGACACGCTAGCCTGGGAACGCCTTGGGATCCGCCAAGACGAGCTAGAAGTAGTGGCTGGGGAGAGGGAAGTCTGGGCTTCCCTCCTGAAGCTGCTGCCCCCGCAACCCGACCTCGGATAAGCGGCAGAAGATGGATGGATGGAAATGGCTTCATGACACATTCATTTGAGGCATAGTTAAAAACAAACAACAAAAACCACTCAACCGGTAAAACTGGGTTACCAAAAGACATACGGTAATAGCTACAGTTGTGTCACACCAAATCATGTTGGTCAGGTGTTCCAGTTCCCACTTATCATGTTAATTGGGGCGCATCCCATTTTGATGGGACCAATTTCCTGCTGTTTGGTAGCTTTTTAATTGTCCTGAAACTGTTTTTATGTATGTATTGAACTAGGTAATGCATGTTTAGGCACATATGAACATTTCATCATAGCAAAGCACCCACATTAAAACAGTCAACCTGGATGTTTTCAATACGTCACATATCTCATCCACAATCAATCCCTGCCAGCAGCAAATAAATGTTTTGTCTGTGTAATAGTTGTACAGCAGTGCAACATCAATCACATGCTCAGAACTAGCAAAATGGCTTCAATATAAAAAAATGATGTGATTGCTGTTGCGGAATCAGTATAAATGCGCACATCAAACGTTGAACTACTAATTAATCTCAATGCCTTTGTGTCATATTAACAGTTTACTAACAAAATCAAAATTGGAGACATTTAGGCAGGTTTTTGGATTTTCAAGTGTCACGAATGAATACTAGTACTCAATCTGCTGGAGGGCTTGTAGACTTGAACTTTTCAGGTTCATAAAAACTCCTAATTTGACACATTTATTCTTTGCTGTGCTCCACGTTAATCATATTGAGACCAGAATGAGCATATAACTCAAAGTAAAGTCCAGTGTAATTGTTCAAGTAGAGCAGGTCAATCAAAGAAATTACACTTTGGTTGTGCTTCGCCGGATCAAGGGTAAAAAAAAATGTCTTGAAATATCATGCGCAGTGTTCACAAGGGAAGGAAATGTCCTTTTATTGACAGCAAAAGACAGGGGATGGCCCACATGGGTTCGGTCGCCACCAATATATTTGCTTGATATTGACTCCTATGACTTTTTGGGGGAAATGAACATAGATCGTATAGACTTCATATTGTCATAAGGTATACTGGTCTCGGAACTAAAAGGTGTAAATATTTAAATGAACATTTCTTCAGTCGTTTTATGTCTGCCTACTCGTAAATGAGTCTTGCAATGTTTTGCGGTGTCTTTACAAAGACCGTGTGATTCATTTGTGGTTGTCGTATGCTGGTTGCGTTTGTGGGCTTTGCATTGAATGTGGCGTGAGGGTGTCAGCAGTGTTGGGACCTCCTGGATCTTTCATGGCCATGCTGGCTCCAACCATGGTGGGATAACTTCGATTCCTCCTCAGTCCGGTGTTCAGACCCAGCGCAGTGCTCCCGAGTACAGGAGAACAGAACGGGGATAACATAGTACTTCCGGGTGCCAGCGAATTGGTGTGATGGGGAAGAGGACGGAAGCCTTTCAGTTTTTCCATGAGTCTCAGGTTCAATGTCTTTGTTTGATCATCGCCATCCATCTGGCCATCTGCTTCCCTCTCGGCGTCACTCAGCACTTCCCTCAGGATGATGCGTGCCGGCTTAGAGGCCAGGAAAGTGTCAAAACATGGCGGGTCATCATCAGATGGGCTGAACTGAAAATCTGGGCAGGCGGTGGCAGATTTGCAGCAAGAACGAGGGGAATTTGGCGGCGTGGACAGCTGCGTGAGGAGGAGGCTGTCGGGGCGTTTCTTCATCAGTCTGTCCTCATCAATCATGGCAGCGGGGCTGGACGTGGCCCGCTCTCCTCTCGCGGGCCCTCGGACCCAGCTGCTCGGGTCACGCGACGCAAAGATCCCGTGCTCTTGCAGGAGGCGTTTGAGGCCTAGAGAGGTGCTGGTGGTCTTGGTGGAGTCTCGAAGGTTGGTGGAGGATTCAACAAGGGAAAGGGATAAGGAGAGGCGGTGAGGGGTGCAGCAGGGCGTGTAGGAGGGCGTATGCGGGGCAGAGAAGATGACCGGAGTAGAGGATGTGCTTCCTTGACACGAGGATAGAGCTGAGCTGTAAACGGACGGGTAAAAAAATGGTGGAAGGGAGACAGGTGTTTGTGTGTGTTGGAGAAGAGGTACAGGGACAGAAATAGACAGTCATTAGATCAATAGTTGGCATTGAAATCGAGTAAATTCAACTCAATGTGGAATTAGCAATCAGTGCATGAATCAAAAACGGCAAGGTGGAACACTGGTTAACACGTCTGGTTCACAATGCGGAAGTCCAGAGCTGGCTATTAGGTTTGGCTACCTGGGTGGAGTTTGCATGTTCTCGCCATGCCTGTATGTTTTTTTTCCGGGTACTCTGTTTTCCTCCCACATTCAAAAAAAAAAATGCATGGCAGGCTGATGGCATGCACTAAATTGTTTTTCAGTTCAAGTGTGAGCGCAAATGGTTGTTTGGTCCCTGCGATTGGCTCGTAACCAATTCAAGGTATCGCCCGCCGATTGCCCGAAGACAGTGAGGATAAGACTGCACAATGCCCGCAACCCTTGTGAGGATAAGCGGGTAAGAAAGTGGATGGATGAATAATTACACTCAAAGACTTCAGCCTTTGAACTTTGAACAGTTGTTGAATCAGGCGTCGGTACATGACTAATTCAGGGCAGAAAGCTTCTTATAACGGCAAACATAATAGCCTGTTTTCAAAACAAAACATTGTAAATGCCAAGTCAAAAGTAGCTTATATTTTCCGGTTTATCCGCGCATAGGGTTGAGGCAACCATGAGCGCCTTAAAAAAAGGACATTTTTTTTTATTGTTATCATCCTTTTGACAAATGAATTCGGGAGTACAAAGGATAAAGTAGGGTTAAAAAAACATAGAAATATGCAAGGGAAAACTTTCCTTTTATAGTAAGTGATGGTCCAAATAAAAATGCATGGACAAACATTTAAGGTCACTGGACTGTATGCCAGCTAAAAGATCGATGGACAATCAGATAAGCCGCTTCAACAAATCCCAAAGTGGCGGAATATTTTTTTCGCCAGCGCTGTATAACAATGTAACAATGAAAATGTTGCCATCACTGAGATCCATCACTAGATCATTTATGTGTGAAGAACTGAAAGAAACATTTTCGTTCAAATCATAAAGCAATTCGATATGGTCAGTGACTGAGTTCATGACCTTGATTTATTTGTTAGTTGTCTGCTGACATTTCCTGAGGCAAATTCAAATACAGTCGGAAGACAAACCCAGTCGATTTGGGTCTTCAAGACATTTGGAGTTCGCCTCAAGAGGGCACACTTGCACAGCAACACACTCCCATGCCTTCCCTCACCCACATGCAACTCAGTGGGTGCAGTCATTGGGTCTGCTCTACGCCAGCCTTGACAACCATATGATACAACGCCACTTCCTCATCCTCAACACCTGATCTGCCAAGGCCAATTAAAATCACAGAGAGAAGATAAGCTCTTACGGCTCTGAGAATAATGCAGATAAGCACCATTATTACATGAATTACGACACTCTTTCAAGTGAATTGAGCTTCAGTTTTACCTTGAGGTCAGCTGATCGGAAGGATGGAGAATCCTGCAGGTGGTGAACGTGTAGGTGGAGCTCGTGTGGGACGTACACTTCCCTGGGTAGTTAACTAAATGAGAGGAAAGAGGAAAGAAAGACTTGCGGTTGAATCGATGAGCAGGTTGTTAGTGTGCAAATTAATCTATAAGAATAGTCCAAACACCAACAGAGCACCTGAACTTGAGGGGAAAAAGCCCAACATTGACAGCATAAAGCCAAAGCCAAAACAGCAACCATTTGTGTCACCAAGTTCATATGTTTAAAAAAAAAATCAAGAGCTTTTGGAATTGTAACAATTCCATTTTCGTTAGTTTCTGTACTAAATAAAAATAATATCATACAACGCATAGTAGTGTAACCTTCATAATGCCATTAATGAACGCATAAATGAAAAACACCTTGTGGATGAAAGACATATCCCAGCGACAGGAAAAATCTGAATATTATGAGGAAAGGAATTTCGCAAGGTGTGGGGCAAAGCGAAGTTGTCGCTGTATTTGGACTTAGAACAAGCACTGTGCTTGTACTGGGATGTCAGCCACAAAGCAAAGTCACAAGGTCAACTCCAATATTAATCAGTGCCGAGTGTTGTGCCTCCATGTGACTTGGATAGCTGCAGTATAATAACACCCGATATGTGAGCTCACACCACCCTGAGGGGTGTCTGTATGCTGAGACCGTTCACACGCGAGTTGCTTTGACATTAGGACACACAAAGGACACCTTGGCCTTTTACATTCAAGAAGAAAAAGAAAAAGAAGAAAATGTAAATTCACTGGTCACGTCATTCTGTACAGCGACAACTAATGAGGTTTAAAAATGAAGCTGCGAGCTTTTCAAAGATCCACATTCAGAAATGTAGCAATTTGAGAATATGCCCATTATTGTGTTTGCAGTGTGCTGTGATATTCAATGGCATCTCTCCATGTCAATATATTTTAAACTGGCACATTTGTGATGCAACTCATTCACTTTTAACAGTACACCAAATGCTGTAACGAGTGAGCATAGAGGCATCCGCTTAAAATGCAATTTTTTTTTGTGAATGAAAGTGAATGAAAATAGAATCAAAAAAATACTAAATACTTAAGTACTCTGCTTTGTTGCCGTTCGATGACATACTGGGATTTGCAGGTGGGATGGATGAATGTGCCGATGTGTGCAGATGAGAGTGATCATGCAAGATTGAGTTGTCACACTGGGACGTTGAGTTGTCCGCTGTTCCCTGAATGCTCCCCTACCACCCACAACCCCTACAACAACCCCATGTGTCAGGGTGGAGATGGGGTGAGACGCTGTGACGTCAGCTAAGAGGACACCTCACCAGGCATGTGGTCCAATGTGCTGAGTTCCGTGACGTCCAGACGTCTGTTCACGTCAGCGGAACATGGAGTTGTGGAAGAGGAGGGTGGACTTGAAATTACTTCTTCTGGTTGAATTTTCACGATTGTCCCAGCTCTTTCATCGCACAGGATTTCTGAATGGCTACTGGCATCAAGTGTGCCATTTCTGCTGTAGCAGATAGAAAGTGAAGAACTGGAGTACAAAGGGTCAAAGGGTCGGCTGTCTGCCGAGAAGACTGCACACGAGTCACTTGAGACATCATCCTCCTCCGGCTGGTCCAGTTGCCAGCCACACGCCACGTCCTGCTCATGCGATAAAGTGCGGAAGCCCTTTGTGACCACACCGGGCCGGTCATCCAGCAGAGCGCCCATGTGGGGTTGAGCTAACTGCTGCCATGCATAGAGAGTAGCAGAGCCTGGGGGTTAAAAGGACAAAGAAAACATTTGTCATCTGCATCATTTCTTTGCAAACAATTGGCAATGACTGTCCTCTTTCTGATCTCAACTTTTTGTGCATTGAAGGGACATTTGGAAAGTATATACCCATTTAAAAATATCACAATTCAAAGATAAATGCAGTCAAATCTACCAGAGTGTTGTTAGCAGAAATCAAAATCAAAGAATCACCACTATTTGTTTGTTTCAATCCAAGCTACAAAATATACTTCACATTTAAATGTCAAATCAAATAGATGTGTATTATATGGCGCAAATAAATGTTGACATTTACATGTTTCGAAAGGACTTTTAAACCAGCATTCAAACATACAGTACATACATCGGTACATTATCCCAGTCGAGTGGTAAACATGTGAGAGATGTTACCATACAAATGTACGTCATAAAAGGAAAGGCAGAAAAGCAAGGGAACAAAATTAGTGAAATTTTATTCAAGTGTTTCACAAAGAAAATAGTTTGGCAGAAGAGAAAGGAGAGGTGCAAGGACACAACTTAAACAAAGCAAAGACATGAGAATAGGTGGAGTGAAAACGAAAGAGTGCAAAGAACGCCACTCGTCAATGTAACATTTTTGAAACACTTATTATATTTATTTATCCATCCATTTTCCGTAACGCTTATTCCTCATTAAGGTCGCGGGGGGTGCTGGAGCCTCTCCCAGCTGTCTTCAGGCACAAGTCGGGGGACACCCTGAATTGGTTGCCGGCCAATGGCAGGGCACACAAAGACAAATGACCATCCGCGCTCACACCTCGGGACAATTTGGAGTGTTCAATCTGCCTGCCATGCATGTTTTTGGAATGTGGGATGAAACCAGAGGAGAAAACCCACACAGGCCCGGGAAGGGGGAACATAATGACTCCACACCAGCGACCTCTGCACTGTGAAGCCGGCGTGCTAACCACTCGCTTATCAGCCAGTGTAGTTTAATAAGGCACTGTATCACATTCAATAAGATTTATGTACGAGTGGTTTGACAAACGAACATTCATTAATTCATTCATTGTTTTTCAGATACACTTAATTCTCACAAGGGTCACGGGGAGTGCTGCAGCCCATTTCAACTGGTCAGGAGGTGGTGGACAACCTGAACCGGTTGCCAGTCAATCGCAAGGCACAATGAGACAACCAACCATCCATGCACACTCTCAGACCTAGGGAGAATTTGGAGTATTCCATGATTTTGGCATGTGGGAGAAACCCCACACAGGACCGGGGAGAACATGTACACTCCATATGGGGAGGCCGGAGCTGGGATTGAACCCACGGCCTCCGCACTGTGAGGTCAACGCGCCAATCACTAGACCACTGAGCCGCCAGTAAACAGATATCCTATAAAAAAATATTTGTAGTTGATTTTGTCTGAGTTGGTGTTTTCGAGTGAATTTATACACAACGCAAACTTCAGCGTTCTGAAAATAGTTTTGAAACCCGTTAAATGTTAGTACGCTGTGATTGCATGCTCATATTTCAAACCAACAGTCTGGTTGTGTGTGCCGAAAGTAAAAGGAATGTGGCAAAGTCGAACTGCCTTCTTGTGCTTCCAACACCTCCAGCAGACCTGTAACTGCAGGGGTGAACTGCTAACATGGCTGAGGGCTGAACTCCATCGCACCTGAGCTCCATCGCAACCTTGGGACAGTCAGATACATTTGAGAATCCCGATGGAAATGTAAAATCAGATATTGACTGTCACACAGATTCAGATTTGGACTTCCATTTTGAGCCTGATCTTGACTTGGTTTGATGGGATTCTGTAGGGATTTTTGAGCATTTTCATTGCGTAAAGGAAGTGGATTGGCTTTGTCATCGTGTGGCGGATTGAAGGGATTGTGGCTTTGAGAACAATAATCACCTTGTAGTGGCTTTACAATCTGAAGCTTCTCTGGGAGGTAGGCTCTGGCAGTGAAAGAGTATCCTGACCACATGCTCCCCGTGGACGGATGTGAGCAGAGCGAGAACAGGCTCTCGGTTGGTGTCCCAGGGCCTCCGCTACATTCACTGCCCTCTTTTTCCTCCTCTTTGGCCAGGTAGGCCAACTTCCTCTCCTTGTCCTCTTCAAAGAAACGTTTCTCTGAGAGGTAGTTGTCGCGGCGTAGAGACAGACGCCGCAAGGCTGTCTCCAGGTCTCGACTGCCAGGCGTGCCTGGGGTGCCAGGCGACCGCTTGTTTGAGTCCTCTGACCTGGACCGACAGAAAGCATTCGGAATCAACAAAGCTTGTTGTCACAATGACGAAGAAATGTACATTCTCACAAAAACTGCACTGCATAATAACATCTGCATTAAATGTCAGAAGACAACCACATTCTATTTTAACTAGTTTCTATCGTAACTCTAGACAGCATTGACATATTCAAATCAACAGGAACACAACCTGGGCACACTTTATGGATAAAAAAGTGTTATTGGTAATTTTCTCATATGCTCTGCATTAAATAATTTGTACCCATTATCGGTAGTCTCCAGGATGCAACTACTTCTGTTGTCCAGCATGATTCCACTTCCTGTTTCACCGCTGTACATGGAGTTGGACCGAGATGTGCCCACACTGCTGAAGCGGTCCGAAGTGATACATGATGACTGATTGGAACCTGGGATATTGAGTGGAGAGGGCACAAGCGACGAACGCTGCTGGCGCATGAGGTTGAGGTTTTTCACAGTCTGGAAAACACGTTTTGGCTGCAATCTAATGGAAAGACCATATGGGGAGGAAAATGGATGAAACAACAAATTACGGCTAGCCTTTGAGGTAAAGTAGGTTTCTAATTGCACCTTTGCTCCTCAACATCTGGGTCATCCATTTGAAGTTCTTTCCGCATGGTGCCCTCAATTTCTGCAGCCAGAGAGTCCTAGAAATAAAAAGGTTAATCTGTGAATACAGGAGACATGCACAGTTTATACTGTTTTGCTACTTAATAACATAATACCTAAACTTCTTCTTTTCCTTTCGGCTTTTCCCTTCAGGGGTCGCCACAGCGAATCAATGTCCTCCATCTAACCCGGTTTTGTGCATCCTCTTCTCTCACACCAGCTACCTTCATGTCCTCTTTGATCACATCTTCTTCGGTCTTCCTTCTCGGTCTCCTGCCTGGCAGTTCAAGGCTCAGCATCCTTCTGCCGATATAGTCACTCTCTCTCCTCTGGACATGTCCAAACCATCTCAGTCTGGCCTCTCTGACTTTCTCTCCAAAGCCTCTAATATGAGTTGTCCCTCTAATGTACTCATTCCTGATCCTATCCAACCTGGTCACTCCCAAAGAAAACCTCTACATCTTCAGCTTTGCTACCTCCAGCTCTGCTTCCTGTCTTTTCTTCAGTGGCACTGTCTCCAGTCCAAACATCATGGCTGGTTTCACCACTCTTTTATAAACTTTTCCTTTCATCTTAGCTGAAACCCTTCTATCACACATCACACCTGACATTATTCTTCAGCCGCTCCAGCCTGCCTTGACACGCTTCTTCACCTCTTTTCCACACTCTCCATTGCTCTGGACAGTTGACCCTCTTCCCCCTGTAGCATCACTCTTGCACTTGGATACCTCTCATTCACACACATATTCCATCTTGCTGTGACTGATCTTCATTCATCTCTAGTTTAGAAGACCGGGCTCACTACTCACAAGGACATGTGCACAACTCACCTCACCCATTACAAGGACTCAATCTCACGCGCAAAAACGCAATATTACTCTGGACTCATTGACTCTAATCCTGGAAACTCACTGGTCCTCTTTTCTCTCTATCACAAAATCAGACAACCTCCTATCTCTCTCCCCTCACACTTTTATTCCTCTGATACATGCAACACTCTGCTTATGTTTTTAGTGAAAAGATCAACAAAATCCATCAGCACCTCGGGTCCTCTGTCCCCTCCCCCTCTCCCAGCCTTTCTACTCCTTCCCAACTACTTTCCGCTTTTGAACTCCCCCATCCCTCTATAATCTCAGACATTATCTCCAAATCTCCAAATCCAACTCCTCCTGTCAACTCGACCCCCTCCCTACTATCCTTATCAAGTCCTGCCTACCCTCTCTTCTCCCATTTATTTCAACCATTATTCACTCCTCATTATCAACTGGAATTGTTCCTATCCCACTCAAAACCACAGCTGTTACTCCAATCCTGAAAAAGCCTGGCACAGATCCAAACGATTTCAATAACTTACGTCCTATTTTCCACCTTCCATTCATCGCCAAAATCCTTGAAAAGACAGTTGTGTCCCAGCTTCACTCTCACCTCACTCACAATAACCTCTATGAACAATTCCAGTCTGGTTTACGCCCCCGCCACAGTACTGAATCGGCTGTCGTAAAAATCACGAATGATCTTTTGATGGCAGCCGATGCCGGTTCACTCTCCATCCTCATCCTTCTCGACCTGACCTCAGCTTTTGACACCATTTCCGACCGTATCCTGCTCGACAGACTTTCCACCCTAGGAATCACCCACACCCCACTTCGCTGGTTTCATTCCTATCTCTCTGATCGCTCACAATTTATCCAAATCAACTTGTTCACCTCACGGTCCTCTCCTGTGTCCTCTGGTGTGCCTCAAGGGTCTGTCCTGGGGCCACTTCTCTTTATTATCTACCTACGTCCTCTTGGCTATATTTCCGTAAGTTTGGCATTCACTTTCACCCAACACCCAACTCTACCTCTCCAGCAAACCCGACGCCTTTCTTCCACCTTCATCCCTCTCACTTTGCCTCTCAGAAATTAAATCCTGGCTTTCCCATAACTTTCTCAAGCTTAACAGTGAAAAAAACTGAACTTCTTCTTGTCTGTACCAAATCCACCCTCCACAAAACTAAGTTCCTCTCTCATCATTGACAGTTCAACCGTGTCCCCCTCCCCTCAGGTCAAGAGCCTGGGTGTCATCCTCGATAGCTCACTATCTTTTCACCCCATATAAATAACATAACTCGGTCTACTTACTTCCACCTCCATAATATTAACCGTCTCCGTCCCTCGCTCACCCCCCACTCCGCTGCTATCCTTATCCACATTCTCGTAACTCACTTCTCTTCGGTATCAATCAGAAATTTCTCAATAAACTCCAACTCGTCCAAAATTCTTCAACTAGAACCCCCTCCTTTCACCACATCACCCCTGTCATCCAGCAACTCCACTGGCTACCTGTTAAACATCGAATCGAATTCAAATTACTTCTGTTTACATTCAAAGCTATCCATAACCTTGCCCGTAATATTGATTCCCTCCCTATTTTCAAGTCCCAACTCAAAACCCATTTGTTTAAAATTGCTTTCAATGTCTAGTTCAATCTGCTATTTTATTATGTATCATTTTACTTATGGTTTTATTGTTATGTGCTTTGTTTTATTGTTTTTATTGTAAAGTGTCCTTTGGTGTTTTGAAAGGCGCTTGAAATGAAATGTATTATTATCATCATTATTATTATTAGTTTCTTCGCCACCTCCGTTCTCGCTACAGATCACAATTTCATCTGCAAACATCATGGTCCAAGGAGATTCTTGTCTAACATCGTCTGTCAGCCTGTCCATCACCATAGCAAATAAGAAGGGGCTCAGAGCTGACCCCTGGTGCAGTCCCACCTCCACCTTGAATTCCGCCGTCACACCGACAGCACACCTCACAACTGTCTTACAGTCATGATACATGTCTTGCACCGCTCTGACATACTTTTCTGTCACTCCAGACTTCCTCATGCAATACCACAGCTCTTCTCTGGGCACCCTGTCGTACGCTTTCTCCAGATCTAAAAAGACACAATGCAATTCCTTCTGACCTTCTCTGTTCTTCTCTATCAGCATTCTTAAAGCAAACACTGCATCTGTCGTATTCTTTTTTTGGCATGAACCCATACTGCTGCTCACAAATGTTCACTTCTGCTCTTAGACTAGCTTCAACTACTCTTTCCTAGAGTTTCATTGTATGGCTCATCAACTTTATTCCTCTGTAGTTAGTACAACTCTGCACATCTCCTTTGTTCTTAAAAACGGGCACGAATACACTTCGTCTCCATTCTTCAGGCAACTGTTCACCATCTTAGATCTTTCGATGAGAGGGTTTCTTCAGCCGTCATCTGTACAAATTTGAAGGTTTCGGACGTTCTTCTATCTAAGATCTTGTTGAATAACCCAGTCAATAACACCACCACCTCTCCAAGACACTTCCATACCTTGATTGGTAAATCATCAGGCCCGAGTGCCTTTCCCCCCTTCATCCTCCTTTCCTCCTCACTTCATTCTCGCTGATGTTTGCTACGTCTTGGTGGTCCACAACAGTCACATCCTCTACTCTTTGTTCCTTCTCATTTTCCTCATTCATCAATTCAAAGTACTCCTTCCATCTTGCCATCACACTACTGGCACCTGTTAATACATTGCCATCTCTATCCTTAATCACCCAAACCTGCTTCAGGTCCTTACCATCTTTGTCTCTCTGTCTCGCCAGCCTGTAAAGATCAGTCTCGCCTTCCTTGCTGTCCAGCCGAGCATACAAGTCATTATAGGCCTCTTGTTTGGCCTTTGCCACCTTTACTTTAACCGTGCACTGCATCTCCTTGTACTGCTGTCTACTCTCGTCTGTCCTCTCAGTGTCCCACTTCTTCTTTGCTAACCTCTTTCTCTGTATACACTCCTGCAACTCCCCATTCCACCACCAAGTCTCCTTATCTACCTTTCTCCCACTCGATACACCAAGTAGTTTCCGACCTGTGTCTCTGATTATGTAAGCTGTAGTTTGCCAGACATCTGGAAGGACCTCTTGCCCACCCAGTGCTTGTCTTACCTCCTTCCTAAATGTTATGCAACACTCTTCCTTTTTCAACTTCCACCATTTTGTCCTCACTTCAGCCTTTGGTTTCTTCATCTTGCTCACTGTCACTGTGGTGTGTAGGATGAGGCCTACACACCACAACCTATGCTGTCTGGCTACACTCTCACCAACCACTACTCTGCAGTCACTGATTTCCTTTACATGGCACCGTTGACACAAACTGTAGTGTACCTGTGTACTTCTGCCTCCACTCTTAAAGGTCACCCTATGTTCCTGTCTCTTCTGAAAGAAAGTATTCACAATAGCCATTTCCATTCTCTTAGCAAAGTCGTTCCTCATCTGGAGTCCAAACCTGCCCATCACCTCCTCATCATCTTTGTTTCCTGTGCCAACATGTCCATTGAAGTCTCCACCAATTACAACCCTCTCACTTCTCGGGATGTTCTGTATGACTTCATCAAAGTCCAACCAAAATGTATCTATCTCCGCCAGCTCACATCCTACTTGTGGGGCATACCCACAAACAACATTGAACATCACGCCTTCAATTTGTAGCTTCAGACTCATCATTCTATCTGATACTCTTTTTACTTCTAAGACATTCCTAACAAACTCCTCTTTTAACTCCTCTTAAGATGACCCCAACTCCATTTCTCTTTCTGTCTTCACCATGGTAGAACAACTTAAACCCTGACCCTAAGCCTTGCTCCCTTTCCACCTGGTCTCCTGGACACACAGTATGTCTACCTTCCTTCTCTGCATCATGTCAACCGGCTCTCTACCTTTACCTGTCATTGTTCCTACATTGAAAGTTCCTACTCTTAGTTCTATACTCTTGGTGTTCCATTTATCTCTTTTTCTCCGGGCACACCTCCCTCCTCTCCTTCTTCGACCAACAGTAGTCCATTTTCCACTGGCACCCTGAAGGTCAACAATACCAATGGCGGCCGTTGTTAACCCGGGCCTCGACCGATCCGGTATGGGATTCAGAGGTTTGATTCGCATATTTGTTTTGGCAACATTTTTTATGTCGGATGCCCTTCCTGACACAACCCTCTGTATTTATCCGGGCTTGGGACCGGCACAATAAGACACTGTCTTGTGCCCCCTTGTGGCTACATTACATAATAGCTAAACTTAATATAATTAAAATAAGCTATATATTTTGTTTTTGCTATTCTACTTTACTTGAGCCTGCTCACCATTGGGAACAAGCCCGGAGAATGGAAACGCCTCTGTGTATTTGATGAAACAGCTTTATTTCTCAGGTTTTTCAGCTCTTCTTGAGCTTCATGTAGCATCTCCATGCATTCCGCATACTTGTCCTGCAACTCATGCAACTAGAAAAAAGGCAAAGTAAAGTCAAACGAAATGTAACGATGTGAAAGGCAAAAACACACCCCAGACAAAGGACATTTTGAGAAGAAATGTGTATTCTCGGGCCACAGAGTGGGCAACTCCACCGCAAGTCTAAGTGTACTCAGCAGATTAATAGGTACTGTTTAGAGTATTATTTTACAACAATTTATAATCTTATTCACAAAATTGATTTCAGAAGATGTATGTATGAGTGATTGACTGAGCTCCTGCATTATCATCTGTGGTGATTCAATGTTTTTTTTCATTCATTTAAAGTTTTGACATTGTTGAAAACACACTTGATTATAAAATTTGAGATTACACTGCAGAGATTTGGATGTTGTGGTGATGTATTAGATGACTGTTAGGGTTAAACCACAGTTTAACCACAGTTTAAAAACAGTTACAAAGGTAACTGTTTTCTCTCTCTCTCTTTTGATAAGATATTCAAATTCATTATATGGTCACACATTGGCCTCTTTCCTCTCCATGCGTGCTTGGGAGATTATATAGACAATCTTCGGTGAATCTGCATAGTTGTTTTTAGGAACAGTATAGTAACAGGTTATCCACTGTGAATTTAGCCATAGTTATATAGTGTTTTTGGAGAGTGGGGTACATTTGTGACATGAAGGCATTATTGAGAGGTAAACTGAAATACTGAAGGCCCAGATCCACCACCCACCAAGTCTTCAAATTGCATTGTGACATTTCTCCAAAATAACAAATGGTCAGAATCCTGAGTCTGGCCTGAATATCCAGTGGAAATTGAGATTATTGTGTCAGAAAAAAATATTTTATGATACAACTGAATTTGGTAATTTTTCAACATACCAGTAACATTATTAATGAGAAGAACACCACGGGCAGTAGAACAGGCCAAATACTTCGATCAGCAACTTTTTCCCTCAAAAAAGTCCCCAAAGATGGTAGCCACTTGTCCCAAGTCGAGTTAAACAACTTCATGTGCTCCATGATAGTGAAAGTTACTCCCGATTATTTATGTGTGCCGGTCTTAAACAACTTCCATTTTCACATTACATAGTCAATCTGTACCAGTGAGTGGATTGTTAACTTCAAATTGTTTATTCGAGGAGGTTGCTACTGTGGAAAGCGTAACTTTACCTCAGCGCTGAGTTGTCGCTGGGCATTTTTGGAAGCCCCGATGTGCTGGGAGAGTTCTTCATTCTCCACAGTACACTGCAAAAAAAGCCTGATCAATACAAAGCCAATCCCAATGAAGTTGGGACATTGTGTTAAACATAACTAAAAACAGAACACAGTGAAATCATTGTGTGCAAATCATGGTAATTTATACTTAATTGAACACCTAAAGACAAGATATTTCATGTGAAAACTGATAAATATCAATGTTTTTAGCAAATTGTTGTTAACTTAACACTTTAAGGCAAAACAATGTGAACACTAACTATTGAAACTTGGTCGGTGGATTTTTTTCCCTTTATTGCTTGATGTAAAGTCAACAGTAAAGTCAACAGTACACGCTCTCTGTTGTCGTATTTTATGCGCCATAACGAGCCAAACAATTTCAATATTAGACAGGTCTGGACTGCAGGCAGACCAGCATAGTACGGATAATAATTTAATAAATTCTCTTTTACTATAAATCAACACTCTTGTAACACATGCAGAATAGGGGTTTTGGCATGATTTTACTAAAATAAAGAGAATCATCCATGAAAAAGACTGCTAGGAAGGCACCAGATTTTTCTCCAAAAGCTGTATGCACCTTAATAGTGTCTTCACACCTGTATGTTAGCCATGCCTGTGGATATGAACAATTCCATCACAGATTCTGACAAGATGCTAACCTTTCAACTTTGTGTTCAGAACAGTTTGGGGGTTTTGTCCTTCCTCTTTGGCCCAAAGGGCAGGACATCCACAATTTCCAAAGATAATATCTAATGTGGACTCTTGTTTCCACTGTTTCCCATGTTTCCACTTTGCATCAGTCTTAGATGAGGCCCATTGGAGCCGGCACTATTCCGGTATGTTTGTAATAAATGGCTTTTGCTTTGCATACATTAGTATAATTTATTTTTGCACTTAAGGATGTAGTGCAGAACTGTATTTATTGATGTGTTTTTGAGACCATGTGGTGATATACTTTTGCATTGATGTTGCTTTTGCAGTGTTGCCTGAAGGATCAAAGGTCACATGTATTCAATGTTGGTTTTCCACCATATAGCTGACATGCAAGAATTGCATCAAATTCTCTGAACCTTTAGAACATGGGTGTCAAAATCTGGTCCTATAGGGCCGCCGGCCGACATGTTTTCCAAGTCTCCCTGCAACACACCTGATTCAAGGGAAGAGGCTGAATGGACACACCTGATTCTAATGATCAGATCATAAGAAAGCTCTGTGGAAGTCTGACATGAGCCTGTTCCCTTGAATCTGGTGCGTTGCAATAGGGAGACTTGGAAAACGTGTAGGATGTCGGCCCTCGAGGACCAGAGTTTGACACCCCTGCTTTAGATGATTATATGAAGAGTAGATGATGAAATCCCAAAATTCCATGACAAACATGCCCTTAAACAGTTCGACTATTTTCTCAAAGAGTTCTACACAAAGGCATGAAGCTGGCCTCATCTTTGCTTGTGAAAGACAAAGCAATTCGGGGAAGCTCCTGTTATAGCCAATCGTGGGACCCACATGTTCCAAAAAGGTTATTGATGTCAGTTTACAACCGGTTCCACTTTTTCTGGAATGTGTTGCACCCATAAAATTCATATTTTTTGGTGTATAAGGTGCAACCAAAAGGCTTAATTTCCTTCAAAAGATGACCCTGCCTCTTATATGCAGGTGCGCCTTATATGTAAAATAATATTGAGCCACAACAGGTTTCGCAACTACTGGCAGCAGCCACCAACTCCATTTGCACCTGTAGAAGTAGTGTGTAACCCCAGCCTCTACTGTAGCGACTTATAATGTGCTGTGCCTTATATTTGGAAAACATTTACATATTTATATACAGTAAAGTCTCATTATATCGATATTCTCGGGAGTCCGAAAAAATATCGATATAACCGACCCTGCGTGCATGTAATTTTCTCCTTGCGTTCATAGAAATAGTATCGTAATAAGCGGTACTATCGATATAACCGATATCGATATAACGAGACTTTACTGTATTATATTTGGAAAACTTTTTTTCATTCATTGGAGGTACACCTTTTAGTTTGGTGCGCCTTATATATATATATGGAAAGACTTTACAGAAAGACCGGCCTCACCACCCACCAGGACATGTACACAGCTCACCTCACCCACTACAAGGACTCTATCACACGCGCAAAATCAGAATACTATTCTGGACTGATTGATGCTAACAGTGGGAATCCACGGACTCTGTTTTCCCTATACAACAAAATCATTCAACCCCCTATCTCTCTCCCCCCACACTTTCACTCCTCAGACACCTGCAACACACTACTTCTGTTTTTCACTGAAAAGATCAACAAGATCCACCAGCACCTCGGCTCCTCTGTATCCCCCCCCTCCCTACTCCCTATCAACTGCTGTCGTCTTTTGAACTCCCTCATCCCTCCTTACTTTCTGACCTCATCACCAAGTCCAAGAATTCCACCTGTCAACTTGACCCCCTCCCTACTGTCCTCATCAAATCTTGTCTACCCGCTCTCCTCCCTTTTATTTCAGCTATTATTCACTCCTCACTGTCCACTGGAATTGTTCCTGTCCCTCTCAAAACCGCAGCTGTAACGCCAATCCTGAAAAAACTTGGTTTCGATCCCAATGATTTAAATAACCTACGTCCAATTTCGCATCTTCCATTTATCGCTAAAATTCTCGAAAAAACCGTCGCCTGTCAACTCCACTCTCACCTCACTCACAATAACCTCTACGAACAATTCCAGTCTGGTTTCCGTCCCCGCCACAGCACTGAATCAGCCCTCATAAAAATCACGAACGACCTTCTCATAGCAGCAGATACCGTCTCCCTCTCTATTCTCATCCTTCTTGATCTATCTGCGGCCTTTGACACCATTTCTCACCCCATCCTGCTCAACCGACTCTCCACTTTACGCGTGACACACACCCCACTTAGTTGGTTTCACTCCTACCTCACTGGCCGCTCACAGTTTATCCAAATTACCTCATTCACTTCACGGTCCTCCCCTGTGTCTTCTGGTGTGCCCCAAGGTTCTGTCCTGGGACCCCTTCTCTTTATTATATACCTTCTTCCCCTTGGTGATATCTTCCGCAAATTTGGAATTCATTTTCACTGCTTCGCGGATGACACCCAGCTCTACCTCTCCAGTAAACCCGACGCCTCTCTTCCACCTGTATCCCTTACACTTCGCCTCTCAGAAATCAAATCCTGGTTTGCTCATAACTTTCTCAAACTAAACAGCGAAAAAACTGAACTTCTCCTTGTCTGTACAAAATCCACCCTTCACAAAGCAAACAGTTTCTCTCTCACCATTGACAATTCTACCGTGTCCCCCGCCCTTCAGGTTAAGAGCCTGGGTGTCATCCTTGATAGCACACTATCTTTTCACTCCCACATAAATAACATAACCCGGTCTGCATATTTTCACCTCCGCAATATCAATCGTCTCCGTCCCTCTCTCACCCCTCACACCACTGCTATCCTCGTCCACAGTCTCGTCACCTCCCGTATCGATTATTGTAATTCACTTCTTTTCGGGGTCAATCAAAAATGTCTCCATAAACTCCAACTAGTCCAAAATTCCTCAGCCCGGATCATCACTAAAACCCCCTCATTTCACCACATCACTCCTGTCCTCCAACAGCTCCACTGGCTCCCTGTTAAACTCCGTATTGAATTCAAGATACTTCTGTTTACATTTAAAGCCATCCATAACCTTGCCCCCCCTATCTGTCTGACCTAATTCAAATCTCCGTTCCTTCTCGGGCCATCAGATCCTCTTCCTCCCTCCACCTCTACACGCCCTCTGCCCGTCTCACAACGATGGGGTGCAGAGCTTTCAGCCGCTCCGCTCCTAAACTCTGGAACTCACTTCCACCCAACATCCGCAACATTGACTCCCTTCCTACTTTCAAATCTCACCTGAAAACCCACCTGTTTAAACTTGCTTACATGGTCTAATTTATTATGCTGTTTTATTATTTATTGTTTTATGCATGATTTTACTGTTTTGTGTGTTGTCTTTGCTGTAAAGTGTCCTTGAGTGTTCAGAAAGGCGCTTGTAAATTAAATGTATTATTATTATTATTATACATCAGAAAATATGGTAATCATTAGTTGCTAAAACTATAAAGTCTATCAGAGTTAAGAGTAATTAGCTTGTCTTTATAGTGTATTGTAGGTTGAACATTTTTGGCAAATCACTGTACTCTGATGACACAAAGTCCCAACTTCATTGGAATTGGATTTATAAAATGTATAAATGATAAATACAAGTAAAACATGCTGGCAAAATACAGTAGGGGAATTAACACCATTTTGGCCTTTTTCTGAAGGTCTACAATCTGGGAGAGAAGATGAGTGATCTCCTCCTGCTGTCGGGAAGCATCCTCAGACTTTCTTGCCAGCTCTTCAGCCAGAGTGGATATTTGCAGATTGGCAACACCTAGGCACATCAGCAGGTGCTCATTAACAGGACTCCACTGCAGTCAACCCGGCATACCGGTTGGCGCCACTTTCAAAAAACAGTCAACATAATCATGAGTCAAGGTGCTTAAATACTCACGAAGTTCTTTGACACAGTCATTGACCAACTGTTGTTCTTTTTCTTCATAGCAGAGGGTTTCTGTCTCCAAGTGACTGGCCTAAAGCAGACATTTGAACTGATAAGTTACATTTAATACAAGAGGGAGGATGTCTTAAGGAAAGCACACTAAGATGCAAACCTGTTTGTGTATCTTTACATTTAAGTGCTTTGCAAACATCAATTCAAGTCAAACATGAAATACTGCTGCGCATAAGCTGACTTAAAGAATAAACGTTACAATGACCAGTGACGTGCATTCAGGGGAGGCAGGTGAGGTATTTTCATTTCCCTTGCACATTTCTAGTCTTTTTATGTATAATTAGTACAGTTTAGTACGATACCCGGTTATTACGATAATCCGGTTATTACGGTGCTCCTTTTCATCCCCCGCCGGCCATTTTTGTTGTTTATATAGATATATCCGTCGCGCCATTGGTCAACTTGGTCACGTGTCTTGTTACGTGAGCCGCCATCGGTCGCGCCATTGGTCGACTTGGTCACATGAGCCGCCATTGGTCGCGCTATTGGTCGACTTGGCCGTGTGACTTTGTCACGTGACACGCCATCGGTCGCGCCATTGGTCAACTTGGTCACGTGTCTTGGTTACGTGTCACGCCATCAGTCGCGCCATTGGTCGACTTGGTCAGGTGACTTGGTTACGTGCCCAGCACCCGTGTAGCAGAGCCATTTTCATTTTCAGACGCTAGCTCGTGTGTAGCAGACGAGATTGAAGTGTTTGTGTTAAAAGGTAAAAATGGGAAGCAGAAGAAGATTGATGACTTTTTTAAATTGTATACATAATACAGTAAGATGTAAGCGTTGCAGTTTCCCTGTTGTGTTATGTACATGCCCACTGTACTGTATATGAATGCAATCGTTTTTTGCAACAATGTTTCTTGTTTTGTCTGCTGAAGCGCGATGATTTTGAAAATTAACATTCCATACTGTGTATTAAAGGACAGCCTTTTTATTCAAATGCAAATAAAAATGACTTCATGCCAAGACGTCTTGCATTGCTTGTGAATCCAAACAATGGCTTCAGATTCGGATAATATGCTTTCTTGTTACACATCCAGTCATGAATATGTTTCAAATACACTGTAGTTCTGAAGATTAAAGCATACATGTTTACAATCATTAAAGAATTATATGTGCCATTTTGAGGCAACATTGGGGGAACATCTCTCATCCAAAAAAAAGGAAGCTAATGGCCAGCTCCGTTTCTTATATGGCGCTTGGCTGCCCTCTTTTGGCGGCTTTTGTTTAATGCAGTTCGGCGCAGGATCGGATATATCGATAGTCCCGGTTATATCGATATTTTTTCGGACTCCCTTGAATATCGATATAACGAGACTTTACTGTATTTAGTGATTTGTACTTTCAAGTTTTTTTCCATTTAACTTCACCATTTTTGGATTTTTTTTCAAAATCGCTGAATTTTCACATTTACCGTTCAAATACTAAGTAGAGACGAGCGGTGAGGCAGCAGCCGACTGAGCCTCACCGTGGATTGCGCAATCACTCTGCTAACTGTGCTGGCTTGCTCTGCAGTGAGACATCATTGCTGTCCCCCTGCATATCGCTATTAAAGTGTTCAAACACTTTTAGTATATAAAGTAAATTTCTAATGTTTAGCTGGTGTATATAATGTAGAGTCACTTTCATTATAAACACTGTACTACAGTGTTTATTCTATTTTACTTTTATCAAAACTGTGCATAGGTGAGGCACACAGTTCTCCTGCCTCATGACAGGGGGCGCTGGTGATTACAGAGATCCTTGCGTCTCCTCGGCTGCAGAATACCGTATTTTCACGACCATAAGGCGCATATAAACGTCTCAGATTTTTTTCAAAATGTTTGGTGCGCCCTGTAGTGCGGACGTATTAGAGGCCACCATGGGGAGGATGTGGTAGAGAAAATGAGGGGGGATGTGTGGCCGTGGTTTGTGTATACAAGAACAAGTATGTGCTTTATGCAGAACATTGCTGTTTTAACAACTCGGAAAATGGCAAAGAGACATGGTTATGAAGCTCAGTTTAAACTGAAGGCTTTCCAAGGAGGTCTGTCTTGGTGCTGGCGTTTTATGAAACTGTGCCATTTTTCCATCCGGGCCAGGACTACGGCAGTGCAGCAATGTCCGGCGAATTATTCTGAAAAGCTGGCAAAAAGGCTTCGTTTCCTGTTGTGCTTGGCTGCCATGCTAACGGAGAGAAACTCCTGCCAATGGTGACTTTTAAAAGAAAGACTTTGCCTAAAGAGACATTTCCAGCAGGCGTCATTATTAAGGCAAACTAAAAGGGCTGGATGTTATGCCAGTTTGCCAATGGATTGTGGATGCTTGGGGTAACGTGTCTGCTGGCACGGTGGTTCGAGCTTTCGGAAAAGATAATTTAAGATAAAATAATTTCTGAGGAGCCGCACAGCACAGAAAGTGACTGACAGTGAGGAAAGCGAACCTGCCACGTTGGTTTAGCGCAATTGTTCGATTCTGAGACAGAGGATGAGGACTTTGATGGGTTTGGTAAGGAGGAGACTGTGCTGAGCGGTTGCGCCTTTCGGCAGCATGAATATGCCAGTACTGTTTTTGAATGGGAGGAATGTCGGAGCCATTTGACTACCATCGCTGGACAGCTCTGGGGCCATTGTGCTTTTTTGCGGCTGTAATGGGCAGCATCTTCACAGCCCCACTTTGTTCAGTGGAAAGGTCAGTGCTGTTGGACAGTCTGCGGTTGGATGGATGCATGGCTTGAGGAGCCCGCGATAAGAAGAAAGCAGCGTCAGCGCAGAGCGCCGATGCGTATGTGGAACTGTCGCGGCTTGGAATTGTAGCGGATTTATGTGGGACAGGAGATGTGAGACAATGTCTTTTCGTCAACGGATGCTACAGCTTCGTGTTTGCTTTCAACATTTAGCTTGTAGTAGACGTACAAATTCCACCATGACGTCCCTGATCCACTGCTGACATGGATGCTTTGATCCTCTCCTCTTTCAACTAGAACTGCTTCATGTCATCACAAAGAGGGTACAGCAAGTCCTGAAGAATGAATGACTCTGTGTCTTTGTGTTGTCATATTTGTTATTTTTTCAATTTTTTTTTTCCCCAAGATGGCGGCGTGTGAACACGCAGCGGCTCCCCTCTCCCGGCAAATTGGCGTTTTCATGTTTATGTTTGTTAAAGTAATTATAAGTGCCTTGCATGCTGGGTCCGAGAGGACATTAATTTCATCTGTGCTGTATGTCATGCATATTAGCATATTTGGCAATAAAGCTGACTTTGACTTTTTGATTTTGACTTTGATTACTGACTGTTCCCAGTAATGTGCTTGTTTTTACCATGCCGACGCCTATTGAGTGATGATTACAAAAAAATTCTTACTTTGTAATTAATAAATAAAGAACTACCAAACTCAATTTTGCTCCCGATCTGTTTTTATAAATACGCACACTTGTATGCCTGTGTGTTGTTGTGAGGCGGACGTACGTATGGCAGTAGAGGATATGTACCGGTATATAAAACTTGCATCCTATCATCCGGTGCGCCCAATGTGTATGTTAAATACAGAAATGGCACACATAAATGAGACTGCGCCTTTTCACACGGTGCGCCGTTTGGTCGTGAAAATACGGTAATAGAATTAGTGAGAGCAAGCTACAGTAAACAGTTAGCAAGTTAAGTTCAACCATTAAGTCATTTTTTCGTGTTGCTTGGCCTTATTTTCAGAATGGAGGATTACATATCTAAATTGAAAGAAATAGAGACTCTTAAAACTGAAGAAAGATAAGGAAGGCTTCTACAAAGAAGGTATCAATGCCTTTCTTCAGAAGGAGCGGCACATTGACTTCATTTATAAGTAAATGTAACATGATAACGTTTTTTTCTATGCTACAGTTTATATTAAGAATGCTGACATGACATTTTAAACAAAACACGTTAACTGTTGCCAATCAAATGGTGAATGAATAAACTACTCTGTAGAGTTCATATGTTTGTAAATCTGACTGTGATTACGTCAGTGCCTCACTAGCCATGAACCTCACTGCACGTCACTGACATGACACAAATATTGCGCATAACAACAGTGAGTGTGTATGAACCTCAGAGCGGAGGTATTTATTTTCTTCTTCTAGATGTTTCAGTTTCTTCTGCAAGGAGTCCAGGGGAAAACAGGTTGGCATTGAAGCATTGTTCTCGTTGGGTCGCACACTATTTAAACAGATGCATAAACATAATTACTAACAGTGTAAATATGATACACTAATTGCCCCCTAAAAGCTATGATGCGTAGTCCCTCCCATCCCCTCCAAGCCACCCTGACAGCAATGGGTAACTCCTTCAGCCAGAGACATTTCCACCCACGCTCGTTCCTACCGGCTGCTGTCAGGCTGCTGAGTAGATGCACCTCAAAACCTGGACTCACCCCCATCCATATATGGTAAATAGCACAGCTATCTTATTCAACATATATGAAGTTTCGTATATGCTTATATCTAGATTTGATATTTTATACTGCATTGTGTACTGCGTCCAGTTCTTTTTCTGAAACATTACTTATGCATGCAATACTTTGTTTTTCTTTTCTATCCCCGTTCACTCCACCCCCCACCTCACTCGATTTTCCTGCTGTAGATCGCACATTTCTCTATGTGGAAAAAATAAAGGTTTTGTTAGTCTTATTCTTATAAATTCATCATGTAATGAGATTAAATGAATTGAGATGACAGCACTTTCACAACAACCGTGATAGCAATAAATCTCTTTAAACAAATCAATTTACATAAATTTTGACTTTGATAATTCAACCACTGAAAATATATTTAGCTGATTTAAGATACATTTTAGACCAGTCATGGGCAAACTACGGCCCGCGGGCCACATACGGCCCGTTAGGCTTTTTAATCCGGCCCGCCGAACCTGCCCAAATTATAGTAAAAACAGTGTTTGAAGCTCATGACAAAAAGTTAGCGACAACAGGGCAGATAACTGAAAAGTTGCCTGCCCCATTTTTCACAACTTGAAGCACAATGAGACAAACTAATCACATTAAAAAACATTGTCACAAAGTATACAGTTTTTTTTTTAATCAAGAATGTACCTACTACAAATGCTACCTTGCTTAATTTACAGTAAATGTCCATGGCTAGTTTTTGCTGCAGTAGTCAATTGTCATTGTGGTGACAATGCAACGTTTGCATTGCTTCCTACGAGCCACTAAGTCTCTGACCTGATGTACCTGAGACTTTCATAAGTCTCAGGTACACTTTACAGTCACGGTTTAATGTAAATTTACGTTTTGTAGCGTCACATATGTTGTTAGTTTCTTTTGAATCTTTCTTCTGGGCTGAGGTTCTGTGCATCTATTTTGGAAAATGATATACAATTGCACGACTTTATAACGCTTGTGAAAGTCCGGAAGAAAAAAGCAGGCTTCTGATTGGCTGTCGTGCCGAGTATGCAAATTTCACTGCACGTAGCCTATGTCTGTGTGCTCGGCGACGGTACACGCGTATTGTTTGCGCGTGAAGGCGAGGGCGTCAGTGAGGAGTTTGTTGAGCGCGCGGTCAGGACAATCCATCTATGATTTGGCGGAATTTAACACAAGTAGGTATTATAGAGCTTGAATATTTCGCTGTGGAATAATATGTTTTGAATGTTGAAAGTGATTCCATTTTTCAATAAATGTTGATTTCTTTAACTTTGCCCCTTCAATGAAAATTTATTAAAAACAGACGCAATCTTGATGAATCACAGTGCATATGTTATTTTAATCTATTTCCATTTCCTCCTCCAAGTATCTGCGAAATAGTATGTATACGCCATATTCCTTGAGACAAATTTATTAACTGATCAGGGATATTTTTCACATTTGAAAGACAGTTAATAAATTAGGTTCTTACTGTGCTATGAGGTTTGTACACACTACATTTAAAGGACAACCGGCACCATTTTTTTGTGTTTCCCACTGACATCAGAAAAACGTTTTATAGCATCTAAAATACCAAAAACAGGCAGGCTGATATTTTTAGTTAAATGAAAAACACCAATAAAAATGACTTCAAAATGAATCCGGAAATGGCCAGTTTCAGAAGGTCCCACCCCCTTGTTCGTGACGTCACACCAAGACATCTTGCTTTGCTCGAGAATCAAAGCAATGGCTTCAGATTCGGAGAAGATGCTTTCTTGTTACTCATCCAGTTCTGAATATGATTCAAATAGCTCTGAAGAGGAAAGCATAAATGTTTGCAATTGATTCAAGGAGTCCTCCCATATCAATTCGAGCCGTCAATGACAGCAATGTAGCACCCAGAAAATGCAGAAGATTGCGCCCAAGCTCCGTTGGAAATGGGCTGATTTGTCAGCTGGGAATTTGTGTCAGCGAATCTCAAATAGTTGTCTTGGTGCAACACACAACGATTCACCATCGCGTTATTTATGTGTTTTCCTTCTAATTTCGCCATCAACACGGATCAACACGAAGTTTTCAGACCAAACAAAGTACCCAAAATGCATTGTGTGTCGCTTTCTCGGTCAGGGGCGGTCCAAACGTGACGTCACATGGGGATCATCATCAACTCGAAAACAAGACTTCGTGAATATTCAGCGCAAGTCTTAGAACGTAAAATATAGCTATATACTGTGGAATCTTTGTAAAATACGCTCAGTAGAAGTCATTTGAAGTGATTTTATAAATTATGGACATAACTTGTCCGGAGGCGTCGGTTGTCCTTTTATGCTTTAGGTTTAGTATTTCCAGCCCAAACACTCCCTCCAAATGCTCCTGGCCCGGCCCCTCTGTCAAATTTTAGAACCCAATGCGGCCCGCGAGTCAAAAAGTTTGCCCACCCCTGTTTTAGACAGTACATTCTATTATATTCATTATGGTTAATTTATTGGAGGATGTTTGTCCTGGTGTTTTTCAATCTGTTTTGAGTCAAGACACATTTCTTTTAAACGAAAAATGTCTGTGGTAGACCACTACCTACACACTTTTTTTTATAATGGTATAATCAGTGTCTGAAACTCATGACAAAAAGTTAGTGGACACTTGGGCAGACAACTCTGAAAAGTTGCCAGCCTGGCCATAAAGTTGCCTGCCCGATTTATCGCAACTTAAAACACATAAAGATGTCCAATCGCCCAAAAAAATAAAAACATTGTTGCGAAGTTTAAAGGTTTTTTTAAAATTAAGGACGTACCAACCACAAATGCTCCCTTGCCATATTTATGGTAAATATATCTTGCTGAAGATTTTGCTCCAGTTGCCGTTTGTCGTCATGGTGTATAATGCAGCAGATGCGTTGTGTTGTCTGTTTAACGCTATGTAGACTCCACTTTCTCAGCGGCTTTCAAAACGCTGAAGTACACTTTTCAGTCAGGGTGTAGTCCGAAGCAGGCTTCCGAATGGCGAACCTTCGTTTGGCAATTTGCCTACTCGGCACCGGCAGCCAATAAGAAGCTTGCTTGGGACTCGACCCTGACTGAAAATGTTGTGTCTAGGGAAAAAAAATTGGGATACACCCTTTTCGCCTTACACACTCTGTCTGGGAACCAATTAAGTTCGTAAGCCAAGGTCTCACTGTATTGGTTCGGGGAGTCGATGTGTCACATTCACGCCCCATTCGTTTCGCCATAATAAGGGATTAGCATTATCTTCACTTATCACAGCTCCACTGTTATTGCTTGGAAACAGAGAACGTGCACAACTACTGTCAATGTGCCGAGTGGCTTCAGAGCCATTACATCGTATTGTGTGACCGGCTGGACTTCTGTCACTCACATAACTACACAACAAATTAATTGACCGCACAGGCATATATTTCAGATAATTTCGCATGGCATACCCAACAGCATCTTGCGGCACGTAAAAAAAAAAAAAAAACAACAACAACAACAAACTGAAAAACTCTCATCAGTTTACCTTTTTTGGTGGGAGGTTTGTCCTGAATATTTTGAAATGGAAAACAGTGACACAAATTTGGTTATGAATAAATTCATAAAAAAATAAAAACCTGAAAAACTTCTCAGTTTGACATCACTCTAAACTTAATTTTCATTCACAACTTAATTTTCACTCCAAAATTGATTTCTTAACCAAATTTGCATTCCTTTCATTTTGCTACATTTGGACTTCATGACAGCATTGTATGTGAAGAGGACGACATGAAGGGACATGATGGGAAGATGAGCGGAGAAAGGGGAATAAAATGAAATAAGACTCACGGTGTGGAAGTGATCGAGTCACCCTCACTTTCCTCAGCAGTCTTGGTATAGAATTGCAATAGCTCATCTTTCATGGACACGTCATGGCGTAATTGGGATACCTAGTTGTGTAAAAGTAAGAGTAAAAAAAAAAATCACAAACAATGCTTGTGTGTTGTAACATCCCCCGATCGCTATCTAATGCTGAAGAATATCCTTCGATCAAGGACTATTTTGATAGTTTGAGGGCTTTGTATGGAAATTATGTTGCGAATAAGTATGCTGACACGATCAAGAAACAAAAACATCGTAAGATAACACACCCACCTCCTCTCGTATGTACTCAACTTGTTCCTCCAGAAGTTCGTTTCTCTCACTCAGGGCCTTGTTTTTCTTGAGGAGCGACTGGCCGATGCGAGCTGCTAATTCCAAGTCACGTTCTTTCTGCACAGGATCAATGATGAAAACACAAAGAGCTACAGCGTAAGTCACTCAAAAAATAAATAAATATGATTGGACAATCAGATTTTTTTTCCCCAGTCATTAATTTTTGAAACTGCTCATCCTTAAGCAGTGTGACTTTTTATTAAATATCGGTAAAGGCAGAAATCAACATAATATATACCTTCAGGGAAAAAAGCACTCTTTTTTTATTTAAATGTTCATTTAAAGACATTTTAATATACGTAGCCATAAAGCCATTTCAATTGTCATTCTTTTTAAACTGTTGATGAACAAGTTGCTGAATATCAAATGAAAGCACAGTCTCTCACCTCTTCCAGCAGTCGAGTGACAGCGTCAATGTCACTATAGGTTTTTGTCATCTGTCCAACTCTATCAGCACACAGCACTGCACGGACAAGACAAGGTTTACTTGTATTTAAATGCAAATCACTCCCACACTTCACTGATATCACACAAAATAACATTTATTAAAAAAAGGTCTGTACATAATTCCTTCCACAATGTCCAGTGAAAGTCACAAGAATTAATATCCACAAAACACACCACAATAACATTAATAACACTTTTGACTGCATAAACATTCTTATGAGCCATCCATCAATCCATGCATTCATCGATCCAATTTCCGAACCACTTTATTTTCTACGAGGGTCACGAGGCGTGCTGGAGCCTATCCCAGCTGTCTTCGGGCAGTTGGCCATTAGTTTATACAACTGACTTAAAAGAGTATCGTAATCCTTACGTCTGAAACACAGCCTGAGACTGATTATGATTACAGTGTTCTCTGGAAAAATGCCATCTGAAATCTGTCAGCGTGTCACACCTGCAAGCCATTAAAACGTCACTATCCCAAGTATGTATCAAACGTAAAGTCTCCCGAATGTGTCAATGTGTGACAGTTTTCTGTCTGGATGTTTAATACCACAAGCACCAAGAAGCATGCACATATTTTATATTTTATTTACTTAAAGGGAACTTCCAGTATGTTACACTGTACATTCTATTATAAATGACAGACAATTGGAAGACAATGGATGGATGGATGGATGAATGGTTACAGGGACACAGAGTGTCGGGGACCATCCATCATGCAAAACACAGATAAACAATGCAGATAAAATGTACTCATTTCCTTGAGCGCCACGGACGGGGCGGGAACTCCCATATTTCATATTGGGTTAACACTCTTGACATTTAGCTTAAAAACAAATGATTAAATAAATGAACCAAAAACAAAAGTGAAACCACTGACGACATAAAAGCAAATACTGTACTCCGTGACAGGGAATAAAGTGCAGGTAACTCCACTAAATGCCTCGCCGTCCCAATTGCCACTGCTGTTGGCAGTGTTTGAAATAACGTCAGCCCAGAGGCCCGGGGCGTACAACTTTTACGTCGGGAGTACAACACGGGAATAAAGGGAATTCAAGGGAATAAAAAAAAAAGTTTTTTTTCAAATCAAACGTTTGTTTTATTCAATAAAGCAAAAGATACGAGTAAACCGTTAGACGCCACATGGAGTCCTCTTTCTAAGCGCCTTTCAAAACCTTCTATTATACTTTACAGGCACGGTATAGTCCAAAGTACGAAACAGGCATCTGATTGGCTACTGTGCCGAGTATGCAAAAGGCCAAACGGACGTGGAGGAGTCCATGTGGCTTTTAGCAGATAACGCAAGGCAAAATTGCATTGTGCACCATGACGACAAACGACAACTGGAGCAAAATCTTCAGCAAGGTATATTTACCATAAATTAAGCAAGGTTTATATATATATATATATATATATATATATATATATATATATATATATATATATATATATATATATATATATATATATATATATATATATATATATATATATATAAGCAAGGTATTTATACAAGGTATATATATATATATATATATATATATATATATATATATATATATATATATATATATATATATATATATATATATATATATATATATATATATATATTTGTGGTAGGTATTTTCTTAATTAAAAAAAAAAATCCTTTATACTTTGCAACAATGTTTTTTTTTGCGATTAGTCGTCTTATTGTGTTTCAAGTTGTGAAAAATGGGGCATGCGACTTTATGGTCGGGCAGGCAACTTTTCAGAGTTGTGTGCTCTGGTGTCCGCTAACTTTTTATCATGAGTTTCATACCCTGCTGTTGGCAATGAATCCATTCCTGCAAAATATTATTCCTTACGTTCCTCACATTGTCTCCAAATTATGTAGAGTATAACATTTTAATCATCAATTTAAAATTCAGTCCCCCTCTGGCACCTTGCTCTTCTTACATAAACAAAGATGAAGACTATCAATAATATTTCTCCTCCAAACATTACCTTCATATGAATTTGTAAGCAGGTGTTATACTTCCCATTGGAGGAGCCCCGTGACTTCATTTGTGTCACAGGTAATTTAATATGTAATGTGATGTGTTTTCCCAGTGTTTTACACATACCTTATTGTCAGCCATTTCTCCTATATGACACACAGCATGAAGAAGAGATTGTACAGTCATACCTCAGCTTACAAACGCTTTAGCTAACAAACTTTTCACCTTACGAACATTAAATTCGGGAGAATATAATCTCGGCATACGAACTAGTTTCTGTGAAACACACAGAGCTGGCGGACTAGTTTTTGGTGGAAGAACACCAAACCACACAGCCGAACAGCGCCACTGTGGCTTCCGGATAGTTTTCCACATCACCTTTGAGTGCAGACGTGGTTTGCTATCGACTAGAGTACTTTTGCGATTAAAAAGACCCCACCACAGGCTAGTGTTAAGCCAAAGAGGATACAAAATAAAATTACAGTCGAGCAGAAGAAGGAGATCATCGAGAAACACGAATGAGGCGAGCGTTTGTGTGAGCGTTTAGCTGTCCTAGTACCAGTATGCTAAACCGATCATTGCTACCATCCTTCGGAACAAGGAAGCTATTAAAGGTGCGTGTGTTGCTAAGGGTGTTTCCGTGTTGTCTAAACAACGCTCTCAGGCAATGAAAGAGGTTGAAAAACTTCTCTTAATTTGGATTCACGAAAAGCAGCGAGCAGGGGACATCGTAAGTGAAGGAATTATCGCAGAGAAAGCACAGCAATTTCACTTGGATATCGTCAAGAGGCAACCTGGAAGTTCGTCATCCATTGATGATTTCAAGGCTCGCCCCAGATGGTTCGAGGAGTTTAAGCGTCGTACAGGGATTCATAGTGTCATTCGTCATGGTGAGGCAGCCAGTTCTAACGATAAAGCTGCCGAAGCGTACAAGGACTCATTCCTTCCCCATCCCAAGATAGTGGAAGAAGAAGGCTACATTCCCCATCAAGTGTTTAATGCTGATGAAACTAGCCTTTTTTTGGAAAAAGATGCCTAACCGGACTTTCATTACACAGGAATAGAAGAAATAATAAATACTACTAGTACTACTACTAATAATCCTAATAATAATACATTTCATTTATAAGCGCCTTTCAAAACTCTCAAGGACACGTTTTTCTGCAGGTGAGCGGCGGCAGCCACACGCGCCAGAGGTCACTCAACCCAGAAGTAACATAAAGTTAAAAAAGAAAAAAAAAAAAAGAAAGAAATAATATGACAACACAAAGACACGGAGAGTCATTCATTTTTCAGCACTTTCTGTACTGTGTTTCTGGAATGTGACTCTCCCTCCCACCTCCTTCCACTCCATTGCATCAAGCCATCAACGACCATCACAAAGGTAAATAAAACTACTTTATTATACAGTACAGTTTATTTCTTTGATTACAACACCACAACACATTTAGTATACATAAAATGAGGTATATTTTGTGTACCGTATTTTCACGACCAAACAGCGCACCGTGTGAAAAGGCGCAGTCTCATTTATGTGTGCCATTTCTGTATTAAACACACACATTGGGCGCACCGGATGAAAGGACGCAAGTTTTATATACCGGTACATATCCTCTACTGCTATACGTACACCCGCCGGTAGTTGTAATGCTTATTTAGTAGAAAATTATGTTTTATGGGGACCTAGGAATGGATTATTCTCATTTTAATGGTTTCCTATGGAAAATTAATGTTTGGAAGACACTTTTTGCCTTACACACACTTTATGGGATTCAATTAAGTTCATAAACTGAGGTATCACTGTATATTAAATATAGTTGAGTCTATGAAAAACACTCGTGAAAAAATAGCTTTGTGTGGTTACATAAAAGTAGTAAGTAAACTTTTTAGCTTGGCTGACTGCTACAAAAGCAGGCCTAATAGAATAAAAAACCCAAAGCTGGGCAAGTTTACAACATTGGTTCCCTGGCAATTTACTATATTGTAAAAAGAAGAACTATCACCGAGACAACAGGCCCGATGGGGCACGACCCCAGAAAGCAAGTCATAATCAAAATGATACACAAGAGTGGGCGGCCCGGTAGTCGAGTTGTGAGCACGCCGGCTTCACAGTGCAGAGGTCGTGAGTTCAAGACCTGGTCCGGGCTCCCGGTGTGAAGTTTGCATGTTCTCCCCAGGCCCGCGTGGGTTTTCTCCGGGTTCTCTGGTTTCCTCCCACATTCCCAAAACATGCATGGCAGGCTGATTGAACACTCCAAATTGTCCCTAAGTGTGAATGTGAAAAAACCTGGCTCTGACCCAAACGATTTCAATAACTTACGTCCAATTTCCCACCTCTCATTCATCGCCAAAATTCTTGAAAAGACAGTTGTGTCCCAGCTTCACTCACACCTCACTCACAATAACCTGTACGAACAATTCCAGTCTGGTTTCCGCCCCCGCCACAGTACTAAATCGGCTCTCATAAAAATCACGAATGATCTTTTTATGGCAGCCGATGCCGGTTCACTCTCCATCCTCATCCTTCTCGACCTGACCTCAGCCTTTGACACCATTTTCCACCCTAGGCATCACACATACCCCACTCCGCGGGTTTCATTCCTATCTCTCTGATCGCTCACAATTCATCCAAATCAACTCGTTCACCTCACGGTCATCTCCTGTGTCCTCTGGTGTGCCTCAAGGGTCTGTGCTGGGGCCACTTCTCTTTATTATCTACCTACTTCCTCTTGGCAATATTTTCCGTAAGTTTGGCATTCACTGACACCCAACTCTACCTCTCCAGCAAACCCGACGCCTCTCTTCCACCTTCATCCCTCTCATTTTGCCTCTCAGAAATTAAATCCTGGCTTTCCCATAACTTTTTCAAGCTTAACAGTGACAAAACCGAACTTCTCCTTGTCGGTACCAAATCCACCCTCCACAAAACTAACAGTTTCTCTCTCACCATTGACAGTTCAACCGTGCCCCCCTCCCCTCAGGTCAAGAGCCTGGGTGTCATCCTCGATAGCTCACTATCTTTTCAGTCCCATATAAATAACATAATTCGGTCTGCTTTTTTCCACCTCCGTAATATTAACCGTCTCCGTCCCTCGCTCACCCCTCACACCACTGCTATCCTTATCCACAGTCTCGTCATCTCCCGCATCGATTATTGCAACACACTTCTCTTCGGTATCAATCAGAAATTTCTCCATAAACTCCAACTCGTCCAAAATTCTTCAGCCCGGATCATCACTAGAACCCCTTCCTTTCACCACATCGCCCCTGTCCTCCAGCAACTCCACTGGCTACCTGTTAAACATCGTATCGAATTCAAAATACTTCTGTTTACATTCAAAGCCATCCATAACCTTGCCCCTCCCTATCTTTCTGACCTGCTTCAAATCTCTGTTCCCTCTCGGTCCCTCAGATCCTCATCCTCCCTTCACCTCTATGTGCCCTCTGCCCGTCTCACCACGATGGGATGCAGAGCTTTCAGCCGCTCTGCTCCCAAACTCTGGAATTCTCTTCCACCAAACATCCGTAATATTGACTCCCTCCCTATTTTCAAGGCTCACCTCAAAACCCACTTGTTTAAAATTGCTTTCAATGTATAGTTATATCTGCTATTTTATTATGTATCATTTTACTTATGGTTTTATTGTTATGTGCTTTGTTTTATTGTTTTTATTGTGAAGTGTCCTTGGGTGTTTTGAAAGGCGCTTGAAATAAAATGTATTATTATTATTATTATTATTGACTGGTTGTTTGTCTCTGTGTGCCCTGTGATTGGCTGGCAAGCCTGCAAATGAACCATGCATCGCTGCACTGTGACAACGACCGTGCTAACCAGTGACACACATTTAATTTCTTTCAAACAAAGTCAAATCAGCATCCCTTCTCAGCTACAAGTATCCCAGACCAATTCAGGGGCATTGTATTTACTACGACTTAATCACAGCAGGAACCGTGATGCGTACAGTCATTCTCAGGAGAAACAACAAAAAGACTACCTTCAGAAAGAACTTGTTGTGCTTCATCCATCTCATCCACATCCACTTGCTCAGGCTCCCTCTGATGAGCAAGATGAACTGAGTCAATTTCCTCCTCTTGCCCACTGCATCCTTGTCCAGGCAAATGAACAAACTCTGTACCGTTTTCTTGACACCAGTCTGCCCCATCGTGGCAACCATTAACCGGAAGAATTGCTGCCATGCCCCATTCACATTCAAATTGTTGAACCACAATGACTGCAGGTACAATTTCAGGTCACTTCCATGCTGTGTAGACATTCTACTTGTTGATCCAAGAAATGTGCAAGCTCTTAAGAATGTCTGATGTCATTTGTGCTATCTGGTGTTTGTGTGTGTGTGTGTGTGTGTGTGTGTGTGTGTGTGTGGTTCTGCAAGGGTGTGTGCATGTATGTTTGTCTGATAACAAGAGGACTGCACTCCTCCCCTTTTCTATGATAGGTCAGCCAATGGCTCATGCTATTATTTGACTAGTGTAAGACAAAGGGCATATTTTTCAATCGGCCAGGAAATGCAAAATGTTAAAATAATTCAAAATATTTCATTGTATGTGTTAAATCATTGTTGAATAGGTGAGAAATTCCAACATGAATAGTGTATTTAAATGATAAATGATTATAATGAGCAATTAAGAAAAATGTTTCATTAAGTCAATATGAACAATTTAGCTTGTGAAGTATGATTCGTATTGGAATAGAATGCGCCCGAAAATAAATTGTCCTCCTGCAATGGGATTTTGCTTGTACGTTTGTATAATATGTACCCACTTAGTCCGCAAATCTGTTGCTCCCTATGCTCAAAAAAAATGGAACTTATCATGTCTCTATTACACATTTCAACAAGGCTGTAATGTTAATTAAAAGACAGACAGTTTAAAATTCCCATAAATGTTACATAAAAAAAAAAAAATAAAGATTAAATAATGATTGTGTTCTTGGCTAGAGATAGCTCATTCGAGTATTCCTGGTTTGTCAGTCACAACCCTATCTTTCTGTAAAGAGATGACTTCGTGACGAATAACTCCACTGTTTACTACCAATACTCCTAAACTGAAAATCTACTCGAGAAACAATGCATTTTTCAGCAATGTCCCAACAGAATAAATAAGGCAATTTATCACGACATTAAATCATAAATGAAAATATGTGAAGATCACAATCCTTTGGATTGTTTGAAATATTTTTTGTTAGCAGGTATGAGTAAAATAAATACGTAAATACATACACAAACGTTACTGATTTAAAAAATGTGTGGATTTGTGGGGCATGGGTCAAGGAAAACAGCACATACAGTACTTCTTTTGTGCGTGACTTTTGACAAAGTTGTACCTGTACCAGTATCAAATTCAGAGACTCTTTAAAGCAGCAACCCACATAAAAGGCATGACACATTGTGCAGACATATGTGAATATAGTGTTAGGTTTTGTGATATTTTAAAATAAGAACAAAATACTAGTCTTAATTATTATTATGTATTCCTTGACTTTTAATACAGTGATACCTCACTTATCATAGTTAATTGGGGTAGGAACACCCGCAAAAGATGAAAATATGGGAAGTAGTGAGGGAGAACTATGATGGCTAAGCACGGCAGTCACACAGTTGGTTTGAAAAAAAAATGTTTTTAGTAATGAGTAATGAAAAAAGTAAAAAAAAAATCTTAGCTTGCCGGACAACCTTTCCTTCATGGGGCTTTCTACCATCCACACTTTTGTGTCACTTGGAAACAATGTATTTTGTGAGGCTATCTTTTGGCATGTATAACAATGACTGATGTAGTGATTGCTGTCTTGTTTAAGAAATGGAGCACTGCCACGCTGGATAATCTCGCTGGAAATGTTGTGAGACTTGGACCAAGAAGTCCAATAACAAAAGGCCACTCAAATGTTGATCAGGGTTTGCAGGCGTTCCTCCCAAGCACACCCTTCCAGGTCTCACTGTCATCGCCCCACGTGAGTCCCCCAAGAACTCCAAAAAGGATGGGTACGTTGAGCTAATGTTTGATGCGTGTGCACAAACAACGGTCAAGACCAGTCCCCCCACTTGAAGGCAGTGGGAGGAAACCTCTCGTCAACCAATGTGAACCCCAATGAACAGGCACTGAGATGGGGGTGATGAGCCCACACCAGCTCTTCATCTCGCAACCATGGGCAACCCCTTTTGAGGGAACTGGTACCAAAACCCAGGCTATGTATGAAGGCAAGTCAGACTATATCCAGTCGGAACTTCTCTACCTCGCACATCAACTTGGGCTCCTTCCCTGTAGGAGTGGTGACATTCCACGTCCAAAGCGCTAGCTTCTGTAGCCGAGGGTCAAACCGCCAGGCTCCCCACATTTGGCTTCAGCTCACAGCTCACACTGCACCCGATCTCTTTGGCCCCTATTTTGGTTGGTGAGTCCATGAGAAAGGGGACCCACATTGCTTCTTCGAGCTGAGCACGGCCAGAACCCATGGGTGATTAAACCAGGCTTGACTCCAGAGGGGCGCCCCGGTGACCTGTGGCTGGCCAGGCAATAGAAAATGAGTTCCATTTACTTACATGATTTTGGAACTCCTTATGAATAAATCTTCATAAGGGGTTCTAGAACCTTGCTTTGTCTGGTTTCTTACCTCAGGCCTACTTATCATGGGTGATCCTGCCAGGGGCATAAAGCCCCAGACTACTTACCTTCTAGGAACATTTGAACACACAAACACCTCCACCAGGATAAGATGACAGCTCACGGAGAAGCCTTCACCGAAGGAACTTTTGAACTGCAGTCCAGCTCAAAACATAGGTGAATTGCACTCTCTCATGGCCCGTTGTTTTCACTGTGAGACATATAGTCTCAAAACTACTGTAATTACATAACAAAACCAAATGAAACAGTATGCTGAGTAAGTGGGGAGATGGTATGCATTTAAAATTGAAAGAATATGAAGATGATAGGCAGGACCAGAGAAAAAATTGCAACAACCCACAACATTTAGTCGGTCACATGATCAGATAATTAATATGACAAACAATTAGAACAATATTTAGATTTTCAACCACTCAACTTCACTTTACTGATAAGTCCTGAGCATTTTAATGTAATTGTTTACTGGGTGTTGAGATGCAAAGCACAAAACACTATAGTCTGCCCACAACAGTGTCAAGCGTTGGTCACAATAGCTAAGAGAGTGACTCAGATGTCTCTATTAAGAAAACCTACAGCTGCGACTCAAATTCTTCTGTCGATGGTAAATGTAAACCAGTTAACGTAATGATCATTATAATCATGTTTTTCCCCCAGAAAAACAAAAAGCACCATCGTTTCACAGATAAACATTAATGCTCAATGCCTTTCTTCCCTCTAAAACAAGAGGACATGTGGTTATCAAACAGTATGACAACATACACACACTCAGGTCAGCCCTTCAAAATGGATCTTCTCTGTTTTAATATAAGAACTAAAAAAAAAGATGTGGTTGGAGACTATTTTTCATGTACGTATCTCTTTTGAGCATTATCTGACGAGTATTTGATAATTTGTTGGATTGTCCTCCCGGGAATAAAACCCAATGCTGGCAGTTTGACAAGATGCCACATATTATATTATACACATGCCTGTCTTACCATCAGTGCACTCTTCATAGTACCAGTCCAATTCATCGTAGTCTGCCTTCATAAACATCTGGCCCTGTCTCGTCATTCTCACCACTAAGGGTTCACAGGTGTATTGTATTGTCTGAAATAGCACTGGTTGGTCCAACAGCACAACATGCTCCGAGATGGCGAGCTGTCACTAGGGGCTTATATACTTTCACGGTATGCAGCCATCATAAAAGGTCAATTTTTTTCTAACCTCCAGTAACATGTGGTAACCAGCTCGCAGAGTGTAATTCCCCACCAAAGAATTGCTCCAATTTTTCACAGTTCCTTTTGCTCCCACACTCAGTAGCACCATGCTGTCAGGGTAGTGTGCTCCATATTGTTTCTGGTGCCATGCTGCCAAACAGTTTCCAGATCGGTGAAGTGTGCCATCAGTTGTTTTGAAGGCTGACAATACTCCATTGTTCCTCAATTAGCAGTCAACGTCCTTTAATGAGTATGCCGCTTTCGATCAAGTGCATCCATCTTTTATATTGTATGGTTTTCCAAACACTGGAGATGTGTCAGTATCCTGATTTGTCCCCATCCATCAAGGGCTTCCTGTCGATACATCGTCCAGTCTGACTAATATCACCATCTTGTTTTGTAATTTGTTGATGCAGTATTACTGCCTTCAATTTTGCCGCATTCTCCGCTCAGTCCCAGCACTTGCTCTGCACGTGGTCATGTGCATCTTTACAGTGAATCAATCGATCCAAAGATACAAAGTGTGACGGAGCAAGCAGCAGCAGTCACAGGTTTTGCAGCAGAAATGATGACACAGTGAAGTGGGTAGGGTGGGCTAGTTCAACCAGCCAATGTGAGGAATCATTGTCATCTTACCCCCTCCCACCGATGCTTACGTCAGCAACCTCTAACACCCCTCCCTCGCCCCTAACATGTCCCTGTGGGTAGTTGCTATAGCAGCAGGGCCAAGGCTGAGCATGTAAAATTAGCGTGGAGTTGGAAGAAATGACGTAGATGACACAGATTGAACAAACCCAATTCCTATGAAATTGGGATGTTGTGTTAAATAAAATGATTTGCAAGTTACATTCAACCGATATATATGTTCAATTTGAGAAACTACTGTTTAAAAAAAATGATTATTAACTCTGAACTTAATGTCTGCAATACAAAAGAAAAAGGTCATGTTTACCTGTGTGTCACATCACCATTTCGCTGAACAAGATTCAATGAACGTTTGCAAAGATAATTTTTGAAGCTTTGTAAGTATTTTATGATTCCGTCGTTGTAAGCTCTCAGTCGTACAGGACTGGTCCATCGATGAAAATCTTTCTTCAGCCGTCATCTGTACTTCTTTGAAGGTATCGGACGTTTCGCTTCTTATCCAAGAAACTTCGTCAGCAAACTAAAGTCTTATTGGTAGTTTAGGCCCTATATATATATATATATATATATATATATATATATATATATATATATCCCGACTCTCCAGACATGGCGGTGCCGGACTCTGCTATGATAGGTCTCTGCTCTCAGGTTGGGGGAAGCAGAGGACTACTCCCGGCAGCTGCTCCACTGCTAGTTCCTATCGTTCTGACTAACGACTGGCCTGATTGCCCCACTTCGATCGGTATTACCTCATCAGTATTACTAATTTTATGTTGCCTCAGCAGGCTATTGTATGAACGATCCAAATTGAACGTCACCCCACCAAACCGGTTTAATGAAGGATTTGGTTGTTTTATGAAAATTGCTTCTTTTACTCCCCTTTCAAACCATCTATGTTCTTTCATAAGATTTTAACCTCATTGTCGTCAAATGAGTGGTTGCTAGCTTTTAGGTACATATGTACTGCCGATTGAGGCCCACTAGTATTATCCCTGCGATGTTGATAAAGTCTTTTTGAGAATTTGTTTAGTCTCCCCAATGTACTGTTCTTTACAATTTTCATTCTTACAATGTATTGAATAAACAACATTACTTTATTTTTCCTTTGGCAGCCTATCTTTTGGATGCACTAATTTCTGCCTTAAAGTGTTTATCGGTTTGGAATAAGTAGGAATTTTGTGTTGCCAAAGGACTATTTGTAGTTTTTCAGAAACTCCTGCAATGTAAGGTACTGCTACTCCTCTTCTTTTTGTGTCTTCAGAATTTTTGGGTAATTCCCTATTCTTTCTTTCTGACATTTGTTAAATGACCACTGAGGGTAGCCACAGTTTGTGAGTGCTCTCCTGATATGTTTTGACTCCTTTTCTCTACGTTCAACGCTTGTTGGTATTAGTTTAGCCCTATGCTGGGGGGTTCTGATAACTCCTAATTTGTGTTGTAAAGGGTGGTTAGAATCGAAAAGTAAGTATTGGTCAGTGTGCGTAGCCTTCCTAAAGACTTCTGTTTTTAGCGCTCTGTCCTCTTTTATAATTACTTTACAATCCAAAAAGGCTAGTTGGTTCTCTTTAATGTCCTTACGAGCAAATTTAATGTTGATGTCTACCGAGTTGAGTTGATCTGTGAAGGATTGAATTTCTTGTTTTTTAATTATGACAAGAGTATTGTCCACATATCTAAACCAGTGTCTAGGTTTTGTCCCCGGGAAGGATGTGTGGGCCTGTTTCTCCATCTCTTCCATGTACAGATTAGCCACTATGGGTGAAACTGGTGAGCCCATAGTACAACCATGAATTTGTTTGTAAAATTTTTCCATAAATTGAAAATACGTATTAAGGCAGATTTCCAATAATTGGCAGATGTGGTCCGGTTTAAGTTTGGTTCTTTCATGCAGAGAAACATCCGCCAGTAGTCTCGTCCTCACCACTGAAACTGCTGCTGGGGTTGGGACAGATGTAAAGAGAGAAGTCACATCGTAAGATGCCAATGATTCCCCAGGTTCCAATATGAGGTCTTTGATCCTCTCTACAAACCCTGTGGTGTTCTCTACGTGATATTCTGTGTTACCAACCAACGGAGCTAAGATAGATCTAAGCTCCGATAGAGCTAGATAGATCTTAGTTCGGTTTGTAGAGAGGATCAAAGACATCCAAGTGCATCCAAAAGATAGGCTGCCAAATGAAAAACAAAGTAATGTAGTTTATTCAATACATTGTAAGAATGAAAATTGTAAAGAGCAGTACATTGGGGAGACTAAACAAATTCTCAAAAAAAAGACTATCAACATTGCAGTCGGTCTCAATCGGCAATACATATGCACCTAAAAGCTAGCAACCACTCATTTGACGACAATGAGGTTAAAATCTTAGCGAAAGAACATAGATGGTTTGAAAGGGGAGTAAAAGAAGCAATTTTCATAAAACAACTAAATCCTTCATTAAACCGGTTTGGTGGGGTGAGGTTCAATTTGGATCGTTCGTACAACAGCCTACTTAGGCAAAATAGGATTAGGAATACTGATGAGGTGATGGTGGGGTGGAAGTGGGGCATTTAGGCCAGTCGTTCGTCAGAATCAATAGGAACAATCAGTGGAGTGGCAGGGTGTAGTCCTCTGCTCCCCCCAACCTGAGAGCAGGGACCTATCATAGCAGAGTCCGGCACCGCCATGTCTGGAGAGTAGGGATATATATATATATATATATATATATATATATATATATAGGGCTTAAACTATCAGTAAGACTTAAGTTTGCTGACGACGTTTCTTGGATAAGTAGCGAAATGTCCGACACCTACAAAGAAGTACAGATGACGGCTGAAGAAACCTTTTCATCGATATTTTATGCTTCATAATGCGCCACATGGTTTCAATGGTAGACAGCTATGGATTGCCGGCGAGCCAGTCTAATACTTGCATTTTTTTACGACAAAGCCATGCAGTTGTGACACATGCAGAATGGTACCATGTTTCTCTATTATGTGCATGTACCTTTCAGCCTTCACAGTTGTGTAAATTCCCCATGCTGTGGGCACAAACAAAGTCCCATACGATCACAGATGTTGCTTGAACATTCATAGCAGTCTTCATGGTTATTTTCCAATGCGGCCCGGGATCATGAACATCTACAATTTTTCAAAACAATTTGAAATGTCGGCGGCCGAATCGTCGAGTGGTGAGCATGTCGACTTCAGAGTGCAGAGGTCATGCGTTCAAGCCACCCTATGTGAAGTTTGCACATTCTCCTCGGGCCTGTGTGGGTTTTCTCCGGGTCTTCTCGGTTTCCTCCCACATTCAAAAAATGTGCATGGCAGGCTGATTGAACACTAAATTGCAAGTGCATCCTCAAATTGCAAGTGCATTCTCAAACTGTTCCACTATTTTCTCACGCAGTTGTTCACCAAGAGGTGAACCTAACCTTATCTTTGCTTGTGGCTGTATTAAACAAACTATTTCCTGGAAACTTGTGACCTAGTGGCACAGACAAACACCTGACCTTAAATCCTTATCAGTATAATTTGCATTATTTTTGAGAGGATATATTTCTGGATAATGGAAACCGCTTGTTAACAGCACAGGAAAAGGGTGAAACAAATGGAGAGGTCCAGTGCATGAGTTTAAAGATGAAACGGATACTTTTAAAAATTGAGTTACTGTGATGAGAAAATCCTATTTATACAATAACTGAGCTAATTAAAGAAGCACATTTAAACCAGAGTCACTGTTCAAGTTGATGTGTCCTTCTAAAACACAGGTGTCAAAGTCAAGGCCCGCGGGCCAAATTCGGCCCGCCACATCATTTTTTTCGGCCCGCGAAAGCAAATCAAACTTGTTAAATTCCATAATGATTGCTAAAATCTGAGCCAAAATTTCATATTTTTGGATGTCAACCACAATAAAAGTCATTATTCTTGACTTCAGATTTGAAAACGAGTTATTCATTAATTTGCTGTGTGCCCTATATGTAATATTTGAAGGGATTTAAACATTGTAATGGGTTCCCCAAATTCATAACGGCCCTCGAGAGGAAACCATAAATACAATGTGGCCTGCAGCAAAAAATTACTTTGACACCCCTGTTCTAAAACATAAATATGAAGAAAAGGAAATACTTTTTATGATTATTTGGATGTGCATTTGTGAATTGTATAAAATATAATACTGAAAGAGACATTTTGGTCATTTTTTGCCAATTATCCACCCATTATCCACAGCCGATACAAGCTCAGTTTGGACAGTTGGGTGGGTACACCCTGAACTGGTCGGCAGCCAATTGTGGGGCACACAGAAAAACAGGCGTTCACGGTCAAAATCACACTAAGGGACAATTTAGAGGAGGGGTGCTCATTACGTCGATCATGATTGAACAATTGCACACTGGTCAATTGTGAGGGTTGTAGAGAAGGAAAGAAAAAAAAATATTAGTGTGTCTTTGTGCATGTTACGAATATATTATTTGTGTTACAGTGTGCTGCACCCTAATCATTCTGTCAGTCTCATGTTCACAAAAATATTTTAAAAATTAAATAAAGCAGGTAAATCTTGAACCTATGGTGGTGCGTGACCTGCATCACTGGAAATTTTTAGTCCTCAGTCGTTCGCAATTGCAGTTTGTGATCAGAGTTGTTGCAATATTTTATCATTATCGTCATTCAGAGGTTGTTTCGTGTGTAATTCACGCAGGGCATGGAAAAAAAAGAGGAATTGAGAAGGCCGAGGGAATCATTTTAAAATGGTAAGTGTGAGCTACGATAGTAAACACGCTGCAAAAGTGCATCGCATGCCTCTGTGTCAGGCTGTTGCTCATCATTGCATGCGTGTGTGGTAACGGGTTGATCGCGGGTGGTTGCTTGATCCAAAAGTCAATCTGTGGTCTGAAAGGTTTGGGTACCCCTAATTTAGAGTGTCCCATTAACCTCTATGCGTGTTTTGGAACGTGAGAGGACATCGGCTGCCTGGTGGTCAACCGGTTAGCATGTCAGCCTTGATATGCAGAGGTTCAGGGTTTGTTTCCGGTTCCGGCCTTCCTGTGTGGGATATGCATGTTCTCCCGGTGATTTATTTTCTCCAGGTTCCAATTCCAAAAAATGCATGTTAGGTAATATGAACACTCTAAATTGTCCTTTTGAGTGTGAATGGTTGTTGTCTCCGAGTGCACAACGGTGTGCACAACTGACAGGCAACCAGCTAATAATGTCCCCCTCCTACTGCCCAAAGTGTCACTTGGGATAGGCTCCAGTATGCCCCGCAAGCCTTGTGAGGATAAATAAAAAAAAAGGATGGATGGGAAGAAAGCAGAGTACCTTGAGAAAACCCAGGCATAGAGGAAGCATGGTGCCTGGAATTAAACCTATGCTCTCTGCACGATCATGTGTAATATAAATTGCAATCGTACTATGGTTATCAGCGCTAAAGGTCATTCTGATTCGGCACACATTGCACAGACAACAGGTTAGACGCTGATAAGACCAATCAGGCATGCCTAGTAAAAGAGTATGACTTTATAAATGCATAGAGAGGACAGCGAGAGCGAGACAGAAAGCATAAAGAGTTGTTTAGAGAAATGTTTAATCGTAAGTAGGTTCGTTGTCAGATCTCCCAGGCAAGTGACACGTAGATGTATCCCAGAGCTTGATCGTGGCGTGGAGTCGAGCAAGTCTTGCTTCGGTGCTGAGACTTCCGTCAGACGCCCGGCGTTGGCCGGGCGTGCCTGTGCGGGTCTCTGCAAGTCTCTGTGATTCCTTGGAAGTCCGTGTGATTCTGATTCTCACTGTCCCGCAACGGCTACTTTTATACCCATTTTCATGCGTGGGAAATGCGTCAGGCTGAGACGCACATCAAGGAGATCAAAGGGCTTGAAAGACATCAAGGACGCGGTGCACACCGGTGACGCCACAGGGCTCCCCTCCTGGATCTGAAGTCGGTGAAAGCGATGAAGGAAAAATAAAGAACAATGACAAGAAACGTCATTTGGTGACAAGGACACGATAACAGTCGATCACGCGGCACGGCGCGCGTCGGTGGGGAGGTGGCCGAGGAAGTTTTAGTGGTGGCTGAAGTCGTTGTACGGGAGCATGGCAAAGAGTGCTCTACAATTGCCAGTTTGAGTCGATCGATGGAAACTTTCCTCGTGGCCGTCGAGTCGATTCCGGAAGGTCTTACCGTGGAGTCGTTCGGCTGGGGTCGGTCAAGTCGGAAATCGATGAGTGATTGTGAGGACGAAGGAGCGTGGGGTTGGTCGTGCTGCCGGGCACGGACAGGCGGGTCATCGGTGACGGTGACGTTGATTGCGCTGCCATGGCGCTCTGCAGGACACTGAGGAAGAGCGCTGACGTCGGCGGCCGAGTCGGCCATGAAGCGTCTTCCCGAAGTCCGATTGTGCACATCAGCGATGTCCGTCGATGTCCGATCATGGACATATACGATGTCCGATCTTGGACATAAACGATGCAGCTAGTTGCAGAGTTGCCAGGTGAATTGGACGGTGTTGGCCATCCAGGTGCGGCAGGTTTCACGGTGGGGGCAGGGCCGTGCCTGTGCGGGTCTCTGCAAGTCTCTGTGATTCCTTGGCAGTCCGTGTGATTCTGATTCTCTGTCCCGCGACGGCTACTTTTATACCAATTTTCATGCGTGGGAAATGCGTCAGGCTGAGACGCACATCAAGGAGATCAAAGGGCTTGAAAGACATCAAGGACGACGTGCGCACCGGTGACGCCACAAGCAGATAGCACAGATAGACAGCGAGAGACAATAGACACACACAGTCAGGGGCCGAGCCGTGCCGAGCGTGACAGAGGGGAACAGTGTCAGTGAGAGGTATTGTTTTGGTGGCTGAGCAGTTGACTGTACAACTTCATATTTTTTTGTTGAGAAAGAGAGAGTAAAGAATATATATATAAATATCACTGAATACACCTGAAAAAAGAAGCACTTACAAAAGTATTTGAGTGTCTCCTCTATCTGTTCCACAGTAAGGTCGAGGGAGAAGTTAGGGTCCACCAGCGGCGTGTGCAGCCAGTCATCTTGCTCGTAGCCAAAGATCGTTTCGGCCCTCAGTTTATAGACAGGCAGCTGCTCCTCCAAAAGGCTAATAATCTCAAGTTCCGGCAAGTCAGTATTGTTACAGACATCTGAAAAAACACATGGGGATTCATTATTTGTGTTAGGTTAAAAAACAGACATTGTCGATGTGTATACTGTAAAAGTATGGTTAACTGACTTACTACAGTATTCGAATGGAATGATATAATTTTGTAACTTCACAAAAGGAAGCACAGTACGCCATCTTGTGGTAAAACAGGATCATGTTTGCATGAAGTGAATGCATTTTAATCAGAATCTGAATCATCTTTATTAGCCAAGTATGTAGAACCCACAAGGAACGTGTCTTCGGTAGTACACGCTGCACTAATATTATCCAGAAAAATTATCAAAAAAACATTACACAATTAAGTACAGTACGTTATTTCATTCTTTGAATGTGTTCTTTCTCAGAAACATTACCATTCTTAGGTCATGTTTACTTTTAAGTTAGTCTAAGTTTCTTAATAACATAGCAACCTAAGAGATGTGTTCTTTTATTTATCTGAATTATGTGAGGATAGTCATTTCAGAAAATGGATGGGTGGGTTTTCTGGCACATGGGGTACATTATCTATTTTAAGGAGTATTAAATATAATATGTAAGTTTGTATTTTTATTTTGGGCTTCTGTGCCCTTCATTTCAAATCATCCAGTCTTGTCTGATGCAGTGGAAAAAGGGAGTCAGACTGAAGTCTGAGTTACACTACAGTACAGTACATGCATCTGTCCACAAATTAGTAATAAAAATAGTTTTGGTTATCCCACTGCGTTTGTCCTTTTCTTCCCGATATGGTGTCCTCAATTATGTCTGTGCATGCTGTACTATCTAACAATGTCTCACACAAATTGCTCAATTGGACTGAAAGCCTCACTGCGTTAAACATACAAACATGCACAGACCAGCTGAATCATTCAGTAGATACAAACAATAAGATTTTACCACAAAATATTGATCGAAGTTACAAAGTCCTTTCATCACTGTGCTGCTGTGAAAAGTAAATTTCTCCACTGCGAGACTAATAAAGGCAAATCCAATCCAAAGCAATGGCCCAGAAACAAAACTCTAAAACATTTTAAATAACTTGTGGTTTGATGGAGAATTCAAGATACTGTACACTGAATAGTTACATTACTTACACACGTGTGTCACACGTATTGTATCCCCCTTTACCGCAGGATTGTAGTTAAGGATTTTTCACTTTAATGTTACACTGTAGGTGTGAGGGGTTTATAATATTTTATCAAAGATAATTCTGAAGTTGCCTAGCACTCTAAGCAATCAGGGAGGAACCTGAAGGGTTCACTCTGTGTCTAACTCATGTACTCAAGTGAACTCAACTACCCATGTTGGTAACCAACATATTTTAAACACTTTGAGCACTATAAATTGAGATTATAATTGCCATGCATGTATACTTCCACTTTCGACTTTGTGCAAAGGCTCCTTAAAAACAGGCAAATAAATTGGATTTATGATCTAAAGAACGTCATGTTGAGAGGTTTTAGTTTAAATGAAAGTACTCTATGTGCAAAAAAAAGACAACCTTATAGGGTAATATCGCCTGAGTAGCAATTTGCAGCTGCAAGTTCACAAGACAAGTTCAAGTTCAAATGCAAGAATAGTCCACTGTCACGGTGCCGTTCAGAGCAATAAACAAACACTGCAACATACAGTATGAGAGTGCCATGTGTTGCAATACTTAGTAGGACTACAGAAATAAGTTAGAGGGAAACATTTTGGGATGTAAACATTGGAGACTATACCAATACAATTGAGCAGCAAACTGAATGTCTTTCATCAAAAAAAACAAATGTTTTTTGTTGCAGTGTCATTGTGAACAGAGACTGGTCAGTAAAAAGAGTTGAAAAAATGGATTGGATTCAACACCCGCTGTAATGTAATGTCAGTGGATTAGATTTTATCGAACAGTATGGGCTAAATTTAAACCGTTTGAACAGTACAATTCCTGTCCAACATGGCTGCCCACATGTTTAGTACATTCATGACTGTTGATGAACTTGAAAATGTTATGGACCTTTGGAAAAGTTGGTTGAAGAACAAAACACCTTTCAGTATCAAAACTAGCACTCAAACAACCATGTCAACACAAAGGTTTTTGAGACGAACAAGAGTAAACAAGGTGACTGTCACAGCTACAGACGACAGGATGAGACAGAGAAAACCTGAGTGACAACAATAGAAAGAAAATGGGTAACTGTCAAACATGTAGATTACAACACAGACATTCAAACAGCACAAAGACAGCAATGTACTCACTCATGTTGCCTTAAGCCTGAACGAAAACCTTGAGCCCTTGACCTATTACATTTTCCACAAGTAGCGACAGAGAAAGGACTCCACAGCAAGAGAAGAGAGAGAAAGAAAATTGGGAGGGTGAGACGGGAAGGGCAAGGCAGAGGGGGCAAAAAAAGGCAGAACAGTACTGCTTGGAAGAGTCAGACTCTGAGGAAGTTAGAGAGGGAGGAGTGAAGAAGGGAGCAAAACTAAACAGGCTTCCATTTTTCAAATTCTTCCATGCTGCTTTCAAGGATCGAAGGGTAACATCATGCCAATCCTTTTCTGAACACAATAATACACATTGAAATGGATTTAGCATATCCGCTAAGCGTCTAAATCAGACAAACGCACACGTCGTTCGTGTTTCTCAATGATCTCCTTCTTCTACTCGACACAAGCCTGTGGTATCTTTTTTGGTCCCAAAAAAATCTGTAAAAAAACTCCTTGGAGGTGATCGACCTCTCTCTCTCTCTCTCTCTCTCTCTCTCTCTCTCTCTCTCTCTCTCTCTCTCTCTCTCTCTCTCTCTCTCTCTCTCTCTCTCTCTCTCTCTCTCTCTCTCTCTCTCTCTCTCTCTCTCTCTCTCTCTCTCTCTCTCTCTCTCTCTCTCTCTCTCTCTCTCTCTCTCTCTCCCCCTCTCCCTAGCTCTGGATCGATGTACGCATTCAGAGAAAGGGGGTGTCGAAAGGCAGGCCGGCTGGGGGGCTGTTCAGTCATGTGCTTTGGTGTTCTTCCCCGGAAGATTACTCCGCCAGCCGCGGTGGGGGGTGTGTATCGCGAAAAGTAATCCAAGATTTAATTTTCATAAATTTAACGTTCGAAAATCGAAAAGTTCGTAAGGCGAGGCGTTCGTAAACCAAGGCCCCACTGTATGTGGGGTCAGGTTAGGGGTTTTCTCCAGACAAGTTAAGCTTGCTAAAATTCCAGTAGATGGTAGCACTGCCCTTTGTTACATTCATGCAACGCAATGATTTACACTAGTCAAGGACAGCCGTAGGGGAAACCTGAGATTAGTTTTCCCAGTACAGTACTGTACTGCAATTGTAAAACTAGAACTGCTTGAAGTAGTAATTGGATCTAATTTTATCCACATATAATATAGCATTTAGATTGTGCAAATAAATTACGATTCGGGTCAAAGAACATCTCAAAACAAAAAATGGCAGAAAAGAAACAATCTGTCATTCACTGTGTAAAAATATCCAAGTGATAACTTGGATGATAGTTACTTTGGTGACTGTAATGCTCACCAAAAATAACTATCATCTTGTTACGTCTGTGTAAGCTCTCAGTCGTACAGGAGTGGTCCATCGCTGAGAAGGTTTCTTCAGCCGTCATCTGTACTTTTTTGAAGGTGTCGGACGTTTCGCTTCTTATCCAAGATGCTTCTTCAGCGAACTAAAGTCTTACTGGTAGTATCGGCCCTATATATATATATAGGGCCGATATATATATATATATATATATATATATATATATATATATATATATATATATATATATATATATATATATATATATATATATGCGGCTGTGTGGGTCCTTGGGCAAGACCCTTCATGCTAATGCCTAGCTCATACAATAATGAGAGACAATAAATGGAATGACATGCCGGCTCAGACGTCGCCCAGCCAAACAAGGTCTGCGTCAGGTGCTGGGGAACCAGAGCACCTTGATGAAAAATGGGCTACTGGAACAAAGCGGAGATGGACGAGATGCGATAACATGGCTCTGTTGGAATGCTACTACTCAAGCAACCGTAGTCAGAGGGGTTACATGCGGAGAATGGGGGCTGAATGGTTACTTCAAAACCCACAGTCACGGTTGACCACGAAACAACTAGTAGCTCAGTGTTCCAATATCCACAAACGGCAATTGCTATCAATTGCTTGAGATTGATGAGGTACAACACAAATTCCGAGGTGAAGGGCTGCCACATCAGAGGAAGAGGTTCAAACAGAGATTGGGAGGCAAGCCCCAATGAATGATGAGATTGGGAAGCCAGCCCCAATGAATGAAATGCTGAGGGAGGCAGCAACTGACCTGAGAGATAAGATCATGGCAAGAATGAAAACTGGGCAACTAAGAAACCGATTACAACGGCTCTGTGAAGTACCACCTGAAAGTCTCATGGAAACTGTGAATGCAGCACTGAGAACGATCCCGACCGGAACGATCACGGAAACCAATGAGCTGATATACGCCTCAGCGTCAGTGATCCTAGAGATGCTTGGCTACAAGAGCAACCATGAGAGCCATGAGATTCATTACCCACCATGGAAAAGACGGTTGGAGGCTAAGATCAAGGCAGCTCGGAAAGATGTGAGTCAATTGAAGGAGACCCAGAAAGGTGTGAATAAAAGGCCAATACCCAAGAGGTACATGTAGATAACCATACCTGAAGCACTCGAAACTCCCAAACAAAGGCTCCAGGCCTTGTCCAGTCGCCTAAAGGGGTACACGAAAGAGAATGAGGCCAGAAGAATAAACACAGGCTGTTCACAACACAACCTGCGAAAGTGTATGCTCAGTGGCAGGGTTCTAACAGCAGAGCAGACCCTCCAAGGCTGGAAACTGAAAGATACTGGAAAGGCATATGAGAGAAGGAGGTCGCACATAACAGCAGTGACTCTAAAAGAGGAGCACAGCAACCTCCCTGAACAGAACCCAGTTACCATCACAGCGGCAGATATACAAGAAGAGTCTCAGGTATGAAAAACTGGACGGCACCAGACCCGGATATGGTCCACACCTACTGGCTAAAGAAACTCACAGCTCTCCACGAGCGCCTAGCAGCACAAATGAACCAGTTGCTGATGGATGGGACTCACCCAGGATGGCTAACCGAAGGGCGAACAATCCTGATCATGAATGATTCCTCAAAGGGTGCAGTTCCTTCCAACTATCGGCCAATAACCTGTCTCTCCACAACATGAAAGCTCATGTCAGGCATCATTGCGGCTAAGATAAGTGGACACATGGATCAATACATGAGCAAAGCACAGAAAGGCATTAGTAGAGATACGAGAGGTGCCAAACATCAGCTGCTGGTTGACAGAACAGTCGCACAAGACTGCAGGTCCCGACATACCAACCTGTGCACAGCCTGGATTGATTACAAGAAAGCATATGACTCGATGCCACACACATGGATCACTGAATGCTTGGCGTTGTATAAGGTCAACAGGACCCTGAGAGCCTTCGTTGCAAACTCGATGAGGATGTGGAAAACCACATGTGAAGCCAATGGCAAGCCACTAACGCAAGTGTCCATCAAATGTGGCATATACCAAGGTGATGCACTCTCCCCGCTGCTGTTCTGTATAGGACTGAACCCCCTCAGCCAGATAATCGCCAAGACAGGCTATGGATACCACCTCAGAAATGGAGCTACGATCAGTCACCTCCTCTACATGGATGACATAAAGCTGTATGCTAAGAGCGAAAGGGACGTAGACTCCCTAATCCACACAACCAGGATCTACAGCAGTGATATCGGAATGTCATTAGGGCTGGAGAAATGTAGTTGGATGGTGACTAAGAGGGGCAAGGTAGTCCACACTGAAGGGGTCTCACTCCCTGAAGGAACAATAGCAGACATTGAAAACAGCTACAAGTACCTAGGTATATCACAGGCCAATGGCAACCTCGAACTAGCAACAAGGAAAGCGGCTACGACCAAATACCTCCAGCGGGTGAGGCAAGTCCTCAGAAGCCAGCTCAATGGCAAGAACAAGACCCGGGCAATAAACAGCTATGCCCTGCCAGTGATCAGATACCCTGCAGGAATAATAAGATGGCCAAAGGAAGAGATCCAAACCATGGATGTTAAGACCCGAAAACTCCTCACTATGCATGGAAGGTTCCATCCCAAGTCCAGCACCCTGAGACTGTACACAAGCCGTAAGGAAGGAGGCCGGGGACTAGTGAGTGTGAGAGCCACTGTCCAGGATGAAACATCCAAGCTCCATGAATACATTAAAGAGAAGGCTCCAACGGATGATGTTCTCAGAGAATGTCTCAGAAAATGGGGAACAGAGGTTGAGGTGCTGGATGAGGGACAATCATGGGAGGAAAAGCCCCTACACGGGATGTACCACCGAACCATAGCAGAAGTGGCTGATCTCAAGAAGTCCTATCAGTGGCTAGAGAGGGCTGGCCTAAAGGGCAGCACAGAGACACTCATCCTGGCTGCCCAAGAGCAGGCCCTGAACACCAGAGCCATCAAGGCAGGGATATACCACACCAGACAAGACCCAAGGTGTAGGTTGTGCAAAGAGGGACCTAGACAATCCAACACATAACTGCAGGGTGTGAGATGCTGGCAGGGAAAGCCTACATGGAGCGCCATAAAACCAGGTGGCCGGCATAGTCTACTGAAACATCTGTGCGGAGCATGGACTGGAAACCCCAAGGTCAAAATGGGAAACACCTCCCAAGGTGGTGGAGAATGACCGAGCAAAGATACTGTGGGACTTCCAGATACAGACTGACAAGATGGTAATGGCCAACCAACCAGATATCGTGGTCATAGATAAAGGGGAAAGGAAAGCCGTTGTCGTGGATGTAGAGGTCCCGAGTGATGGAAACATCAGAAAGAAGGAACATGAGAAAATCGAGAAATACCAAGGGCTCAGAGAGGAGCTGGAGAGAGCCTGGACGGTAAAGGTGACAGTCGTGCCTGTGGTGGTCGGAGCACTCGGGGCAGTGACCCCCAAACTCGACGAGTGGTTGCAACAGATCCCGGGAACAACATCGGATATCTCGGTCCAGAAAAGCGCAGTGCTGGGAACAGCACGGATACTGCGCAGAACCCTCAAGCTTCCTGGCCTCTGGTAGAGGACCCGAGCTGAAATGGGAGACAGACACCACCCATGGTGGGTGAGACGAAGATTTATATATATATATATATATATATATATATATATATATATATATATATATATATATATATATATATATATATATATATATATATATATATATATATATATATATCCCTAATGTCCAGACATGTCGGTGCCGGACACAGCTATCATCTTGTTCTGCATTTCTTTGTGATGCACTACATTTGGAGGATTTTGTTCTGAATGCACCGTAACAAAGAATCGATTGCGACCTCAGTCTCAAAACATTGCACACATTGAACATTTATGAAGGTGTGACCCGTGTCTGGAGCAAATTACTCTATGAGATCCACTCCAAACCTTAATAGCAAGCAGCAAATGTTTCAACGTTTGCCCCTACTGTGATGTGGAAAGCAAGGTACCAAAGCAGTGTGTTTTTTTTTTTAATGAAATAATAAGAGGAACTGACTTCATGGTCAAGAGTGGTGCATTGGGAGGGGCTTATCTTGTAAGTTCTGTGCAGAAACAATCCTTCACAGTCCACATTTCTGATTAGCTATATTTAGATTCAATTCTGTTAAAGTGCTTGTATTGTCCCCTCCATGCTCCACCAGGACTGCGATAACAGACATCATTTATTTTATTTGTTTTGAAGTTCAGCTGAGAATCAATATCCATTACAGTGTCATGCGACAAGCACTGTTGAAACGGGAGTAACAAAGGCTAAGGTCCCCTAGAATGTGTTTACAAACATGATGTGACGTAACAACACGGGCCTCCGGAGGGACACTTTCTCACAGTATCTGCTTCTAAGCTTCCAAAGACAGAGAATTACAGGCTGTGTGCTGATAAACACTCAAATAACTTTGATGTGTAGCTTCAATAATGAACTGATGAAACCGAATGGACTTTAAGAGGGTTTTGAAAGCCGCTTGAAAAGCTAACCTAGATTTAGTCTGACTTAACAATAAAAGTAGTGCAGGAGACCACACAACCATGACTGGAGATACAAAATCACCAAGGTCATTGCGTGTAAACCTGAAACAGAAGGAACAACAGAGGGGAGAGAAAGTGGGAGTTAATTTTCATTTAAGATCATAATGCAAAAATGGTCAAGTGGCTTCACAATAGCTATCAATGCACACCCATAAAGCCACTTAAGGGCAGTGAGGATTCAGTTGCCACACAGTGATGGTGTGAATACACTCGATGCAGTAGGGCATTTGCCCTGTGATTGACTGTCAGTAGGAATAGCCTCCAGGTCCTTGTGACCCTAAACAGGTCAAGGGGGAGAAAAAAATGGTACAGCTCGAAAATGAAATGGCCGTATATTTACATATTGTATCTTACTGCACATAAGTGAATATGACCTTTACCTTTGGTAGATAAATCTCTGAAAAATAATTTCAAACATGTGGCCAAAATTGGCCATACAGTATCCCTCGCAGTGACAAACCGTGTCTGTGCCATGAACAGAAACACGACTCATCAAGCGAATAATTCCAGTGATTAAAAAGTCGTAGGAAGAAGTAGTTAGCATTTTGTGGTTAATATATGAACAAAAGAGTTCACATCAAAGTTGGAGAGGAATCATAACTAACTGCTAAACATACTGTATCATTGATGTCATGTTTCTGCTGTGAAAAGTTGCAAAAGGCTGCTAACTCAATTGCTCACTCCAAATGTCCTTCAATAGCGAAGGTCAAGAGAGAGAATATCTAAGTAAACCCTTTGGCCAGGGAGTTATTCTGCCACTCGGCATTGAGCTATCCCGGGGACAATTGATTGACACACATGCACACTCTTGTAGGCTCTTGCACGCACACATACCAAAACATAATACAACACAACACACACATTTAAAACTAACAACCAATACTAGTGGGTGGCCCGGTAGTCGAGTGGTTAACACACCGGCTTCACAGTGCAGAGGTCGCCGGTTCGCGTCCCTGTCCGGCCTCCCTGTGTGGAGTTTGCATGTTCTCCCCGGACCCGCGTGGGTTTTCTCCGGGTCCTCCGGTTTCCTCCCACACTCCAAAAACATGCATGGCAGGCAGATTGACCACTCCAAATTGTCCCTAGGTGTGAGTGTGAGAGTGACTGTTGTATGTCTTTGTGTGCCCTGCGATTGGCTGGCAACCAATTCAGGGTGTCCCCCGCCTCGTGCCCGAAGATAGCTGAGATAGGCTCCAGCAACCCCCGCGACCCTAATGAGGAATAAGCGGTACGGAAAATGAGATGAGATGAGAACCAATACTAGTAAACAGCAAGGTACAGTAATACAGTATAATATACAGGTAACATCCAACTTACGACCGGCACGACTTACGACTACCCGTACTTGCGACGACAACCGCCAGACCCTGTTTTTTTAAATTTTAATTATAGTGTATGCCTGGCACCGCAACGCGATAGCAGCCCGGCAACGCGTACGACAATTTTGGCCAGCCAGCCAGCATCTCACTCTCGCACAGCAATCAACCATGTGATGGCACCGGAAGGAGGAGTGTCCACCGGCCAGGACTAGGACCCGCCAAGGTGGGTGGCCGTCGGCGCTCGAGCGCGCAGGACCGGCGCAACGAGAACGGGGGGAGGCAGCATGACGTCAGCAGCATCGCGACGGCGGAATCGCGGCGGCCGGCCCAGGGCCAGCGCCTCCTTGTGACAGTTCTTTCTGCTTCGGGGCGAGGTGGCGGTTCGAGCGCGTCGACACTACAGACCGTGCGGGGTCGGGCCACGCGTCGGCGCTGAAAGCGGGGTAAGGCCGGGCAACCGGTCGAACAACGGCGACCCAGGCCCACGCCTGCCCCCCAATCATTTCAATCACTACTTTGACATTATTTTAGTTTAAATCAACAGAAAGGTAGAACGTGGAAATGCAACATGTGGACTCACCGGCGGCGTGTCTCCCTTGGCTAACAAGAGCCACCTGGTTCAGACAGCATTTAACTCCACAGCCACACCCACTCACCGGCTGATCGGATTAACCCTTTCAAGTCTGTACTGCATGTAAAGCCAAGTTTAGCATGTGATATCCTTTTTACACAACAGCCAATCAGTGTCCTCCAACTTCAGAGCTTTGATTCGCATATTTGTTTTGGCATTTTTTTTTACGACGGATGACCTTCCGGACACAACCCTCTGTATTTATCCGGACTTGGGACCGACACAAGAAGACACTGGCTTATGTCCCCTTGTACTACAGAACAAGCAACTCCATGAATTTAATAAAGATGAAGATGCTCGGTAAAAAGCTCCCAAACACAAAATGGTCATCGGCACAGCAACATTCAAAAAAGCAAAACTATACTTGTTTACATTATTTCGCAAATCAGGGAATTTATTCTCAGTACCCAAATATTCCATTCTCTCTTGAGATCCGTATATTTTGGCCGCGACATCAGACATTACAGGTAAAAATTTGACACCAGATCTAGACAGCCAGCGTTAACTACTTTTTGACACTGATAATTGGCTGGTGGGCCAGATGTTTCATCACAGACATTTAATTCATGCATGTTTTGAAGCTTCATACAGAAACCTGATCACCAATCAGTCTGTACTCTGCATGTTAGGTGGATGGGTAAATTGCTTTTCCCCCACCATCCGCATATTCAACAGTAGTACCGTAGATTGTGTACTTTCATTCGAAAATGGCAGGTGATCAACTAAGTGTGTACTCCGTCTATACCCACCGTCAGCTGTACTAGGCTCAAGCACACCCACGACCCAAATGAGGATAAGTGATATCAAGAATGAGATGAGATTACATTTGACATAATCAATGTTCAAGATTACTCCGGTTTCCTTCCACATTCCAAAAAGATGCATGTGCAAAAGAAATAAAAAGATCACATGTGATCATTTATACCCATAGTTCGGACCACATGACTTGTGATATCAGTGAAATTATTGAGGAATTATAAAACCGTAACAATTAAAATTATCTTGAAGTAGATTGAATTACCCTATTTTTAGAATCAAAAGGACAGCAGAATTGAAATACATGTATCCACATGGACTTCATAAAAAGATAGTTGATAATAAAAAAAATATACAGAGCAGATTGACTTATTTGTAACCATCCAGAATGGCACGTGTCCAGTCAGACAAAACTTCTAAACAAAATTCAGCAAATGGAGCCTTGATTCCTTGTTCAAGCAGAACAAATGTTATGGTACAATTGAGACCATTTTGGATAGTATGGATTACCAATAGTTCCAAGTGCATGATAAAGCATTACCAGTAGGAATCAATTTCATGTTGTCTTTTTAAACACAAACCATCATTATGTGCTCAGTCGAACCCTTCTTTATGTGGTTGGTCAGTTATATGATTGTGTTGTAACATATTATCTACGAATCAATGAGATGTCTTATTGGTGTCATGGTCCTAAATACAGGGCAGCTGGTCCTTGACCAGCAAGATATTTGCTTTCTGGTAGTCTTATTGCCACCCAAAACTGAGATGATTGTGAGCAGATGTTTCATGGATCATGTGAAATTGACAGCAAATATACGGAAGCCTCATTTAGCTTCAGGGAGGTTCAAGACAATCTCACCATTGTATAATTGCTGAGGTCATTTATTACCTTAAAGCAGGGGTCGGGAACCTTTTTGACTAAGAGAGCCATAAAAGTAAAATATTTAGAAATGTTTTTCAGTGAGAGCCACACGCACGCGCGCGCACATACAAATGCTCGCGTGCGCGCACACATACACACACGCGCGCGGCCACTTTTCATCAAAATATCAGAATGTATTATTTAAAATAACTTTGTGATAGTACTCACCGTTAACATGAATTGTTTTCCGTTCCTCGTGATTGGTAAAAATCCAGGCAAACGATCTGAATAAAATTCAATTAGCCGGTCCAGAGGCGAAGTTACTGCTAGCTAGCCTGCACACGGCTCATAAGCTTCCACACTTGCTATCTGCAATCTACTTCTCGCAGAAGTATGTTGATGCTAACGTTAACATGGGGCTTGTTAAAATGTCACTGACATTCGACTGTTTCATCGATTGTATTGTTTCATTGCAAAATAGAATCAGAACATTTTCTCTCCTATAATGCTCCAGTGCATTCACGCTGAAGTGCACTAGTTGGGCTCATTTAAAGGGGCGTTTACCTCTTTCAACATGACGGCCACAATAATCCAATTAAAATGGCGCTTTCGGCAGTTCTAGGTCAGTGTCATCCAATCAAAATTGCGCTTTCCGCCAACTGCAGCCCCAACGGGAAATGAACGGCGAAAAAAAATGAACATATATATTTAGTTTTATCGGCGAGCCATATGCAATCATCAAAAGAGCCATAGGTGGCTCGCGAGCCATAGGTTCCCAACCCCTGCCTTAAAGGTACAGACAATGTGGATATAACTTTGTGCACCTAATAGATATTTCATTCAGGTGTTGAATCTTAAATATAATTAAATTGGAAAAAAAGCTGATCGTATAATTGTTTCGTCAACGCAATTGTATATGGTGTCCAACAAACTCATACAACTACTCACTTGAAACGTTAACCCTTCAGGTGTAAACTGTTGTTTAGCACCGTTCAAAAGGTTTCACTTGGGCTAGATGTGATTCTTTAGAAATGCCACAGTGTGGAGTTGTTTTTAACCGTGAAAAATGCAATTAAAACCAGTCATTCCATGAATTGGCCTGTAAATTGCCGTTATCGCACTCACTCTCAGGGGATCAAATGTGGCATTTTGCGAATTATAAACAAACTTTATAAGAAAAACGTTCCCACACAGACCCGGACACACACGCGAAGTCTTACCTGCCGAGTTTGGAAAACAGCACACAGAAAGAACGACGTATTAAACCCCTATTAAAATGCGATTGATGAAACAGCACAGAAAAGTGCTGGGATTATGACATTAGCTTTAATTTGAGTGGGTTCTCCAATTAACAACATCCACGAGTAGTTCATTACAACAGTTAATTTCTTTTGCTGTCGTTAAATTTATGTCGACTTTGTCCCGCTCAGTTTGTACTGTAAAACGTTAAACGGAAACAAAGCCCCTGGAGGACAGAGCAGCGAATGCGTCAAATTTTAGGTGTTGACATGAACTTTCTTTTTGGTGTTTTCATAATAAAATGTTTTACATACAACAGTGTAATAATCGCAATTCGTCGACCAATGCGCTCAAGTGTAGTGGTACAAAAGTCAGCCTAATACTGACTGTCAGTTCAAATGTCAGGTTTATCAAGAATTCCGTATTAAAATATGGAAGCTTCATACGAAAATGTGTTAAGCAACGGCGATTGTGACTTCCGGGAAAATCGTGAACAAGCAGTTTTCAGTAAATTTTTGTGTTGTAGTGCACTGCTGTAAATGGTAGGTCTTACAAATGTGAATGGTGTGAGAGAAATATTTTCTTTGAAAGTGGCAGATCAAATCAAGCGTGAAAGCGTCTGATCAAATCAGCAGACATCAGCAGAATGAATTGGTGGCGAAAATATTTATATTTTAGAAAAAAAAAAATGGAAAAAGATGGTGGACACACCATGTATGTGCCATAGTAGATGTGCCAAAAACTAATTGGAGGCTCAGAGGGTTTGAGCCTTTTCCGTTGCTGGTCCCACTCTGGAATGACCAACCACTGAACATTCGGCAAGCCCCCTTGCTGCTAATCTTTAAAACAGTGGCGTGCGTTTTTTTTTTTTTTTTTTTTTTTAATTCAAATGGCATGCACACATACAAAGCAACAGAAACAAACAAACAAACAACACTGCAAACAAAACACAACAAAGGTAGACAAAACCATTGCTCCATAGCTTGTGGAGCTTCTAAAAGTACATCTGAGGTGTGTCTCAGCAAATCTTTCTGCATACTTGATATTTTCCAAATAGTTGGCAACATACATTAGGTGACATAATCGCGTATGAGACACTACCTGATCGCACAGGAAATAGGAGTTCCTGACAGATAATCATTTTACAAGAAGAAAAAAGAGGAGAGAAGAACAAAATAGAAGAGAGAGAGAGCGGGGGGAAGGGGGGTGCCAGGGGTTTTAACATTCCATCGAGTCTGCACAACATAGTGAAATTGACAAAAAAGAGAGGGGGGGGGGGACACCAGATGAATTCGGCAATCACATCATCCTATACCATATTTCATCAACAAATCATGTGTTTTGATAGCATTTGGGTCGGCAGATAGTTGAATTGTTTTCTGATATAGTTTCATTTAATTTTGAAATATTACAAATAGGGGTTTCCTCCCACAAAATTTAGATTTATGAATATGATGTTTGGCAAGAAAAACTAATAAATTAATAATAAAATATTTATCGTTGGTCTTGTTGTAATATCCAAACAGCATGTCTTTGTAATGAAATATGAATAGAGAAGTGACTTTACATTGAACGTATTTGACAAAGTGTTTCCAGAAGCGAGTAGTTTCGGGACAAGCCCAGAAGAGGTGAGTTGCAGTTTCAGGCTCAGCTTCACAAAATGTACAAGATATATCCTGTAAAGACCGTATCTTATGTTTAACAGGATAGCAACGGTGCAAAAGTTTGTAGGTTATTTCTCTTTGTTTGTTTGTGATGAAAAATTTATATGGGAGGGTCCAAACCTTTTCCCATGGAATATTTGGGACATACGTTCTCCAGTGATGAACAACGTAGGGAACCGTCACAAAAGATTTTTGAAACAAATGTCGAATTGCACGGTTCCGATTTCGAGCAATTGATGAGAAACAGAGTTTCCCCAGGGCAGTTTCTGTCACTGGAATTGGCGATGGTCTGTCGGGAGTAGCGGAGTGACCCTTGAACAGGCTTATGATACCACTTGGGATGGCATCCATAACGATGGCAAAGTCCTTAGGGGTCACAGGGATTTGATGCGTATTGAGAAACTCAGCATAGTTCATTAAAACATTGTTTGTGTTAAAAAGTTGCTTTACATAAATGATACCCCAGTCAATCCATCTAGACAAAAACAGTGATTTGTTTTTGTACAAAATATGATGAAAATATGTTATTCCAGATCATACATGAATGCGGAGAGAAAGAATGGTTATACATTAGGCACCAGGCTAATAAAACTTGTTTATGAAATTTTGATAGGTTAACAGGCAATTTTTCAACCTTATAATTACATTTCAGCAAGAAAGACAGACCACCAAGTCGGGAAAACATGGATTTTGGAATGAAATTCCAGATTGCATCAGGGCTACATAGATAATTACGCAGCCAGTTAATCTTAAACGTATAGTTTAGAGAAGTAAAGTCCAAAAAATTTAGGCCTCCCTCCTTTAACGTCCTGGATATGACTGAGTTTCTTATATAATGAGTTTTATTTTTCCATACAAAGTTATACATTATTTTGTCCATTGTCTTACATGTGCTTGGATCCACATTTAAAGCCATTGTAGGATACACAAACCGAGAGATTCCCTCACTTTTTGCTAGCAGTATTCTTCCGTTTAGTGATAGATCCCTTTGTAACCAGTTATTAAAGCGCTTCTTGGTTTTATCAATTATTGGATCGAGGTTCAAATGACAACGCTCTTCGTCGTCTTTGGCTATGACAACACCTAGGTACGTCACTTGATTTTTAACAGGTATGTTGTATAGCATAGACTCATTACATGATTTCACAGCTAACAACTCACATTTATTTATATTAAGCGAAAGACCTGACGCTTTGGAAAACTCTTTAACCAGAGCTATGGCCCTTGGAATTTGCTCAGGATTTTTCAGGAAGAGTGTGGTGTCATCTGCCACCTGGCTAATCACAACCTGCCTGCCCGCTACTTCAATCCCTTGGATCTCGCTTTCAGTGACCAACAGTGATAAGATTTGTGCTGAAAGTAAGAATAAATAGGGAGAAATGGGACAACCTTGACGGATGCCACGGGAGACGTTGAAGCGAGGGGACGTACCATATTTAAGCAGTATTGAGGAGTTGCAGTTGGTGTACAGTGTCTTAACAGCCTGAGTAAAGTAGTTTCCAAAACCAAACTTATTAAGTGATTGAAAAATAAAACGGTGTTCCAAAGTGTCAAAGGCTTTGTAAAAATCGAGAAATAAAATAAAACTATTGTGGTTAATAAGTTCCTGATAATCAAGAATATCCAATACAAGACGAACATTATTGGCAATGTGTCTTTTACTCAAGAAGCCTGACTGTGTTTCACTAATTATATGCGGTAAGGATTTTCTAATTCGGTTTGCAAGGATGGAGGCCAAAATTTTATAGTCTGTATTTAATAGGCAGATAGGGCGCCAGTTTTCAAGAGATGATGTGTCTTTTTTTGGTTTTGGAATGAGAGATATAAGACCTTGAGAGAGTGAACAGGGGAGGGAGCCTTTTGAGATGCTTTCAGAAAAAACATTGAGCAGGAAAGGAGCCAAAGGGTCAGAGAAGGTTTTATACAATTCTGAAGTAAGCCCGTCGTTTCCAGGAGATTTATTCATCTTGAGCTGCTTAATTGCATCCTGCACTTCAATTAGATTAATTGGTTGATCACATCGTTTTTTTCTCATTAATGCTAATAGTTTTATTGGACGTAATGGACTCTAAAATTGACACTGGCTCTGCTTGCATATGGTTGGAAGTATATAGGTTACCATAGAATTTTGAGCAGAAAGAGGAGATTTTGTGGTAGTCTGAAACAATTTTGTTATCAATTTTTAATGTGTCAATGGTTTGCTTTTTAGATTTAGATTTTTCCAAGTTAAAGAAGTACGATGACTTCCAGCCAACGCCTCCTGGATCTGATGAATGCGCCCTCTGCTTTTCGTCTATATATATCATCAAGTTTATTTTGGTAGTCTGCTAACTTGGCGTGATCATCCTCAGATAGGGTTGCTGATTGACTGGAAAGAGACATTATTTGAGCACATAAATCATCCTCTTCCGCTCCTCTGTGTTTCGCTAAATTGCTGCTATATTTCCTCATATATTTACCAATTTCGTATTTTAGAAGTTCCCATTGGAGGCTGAAAGATTTTTGAAGAAGAGCTGTGTCCCAAAGAGATTTTATTAACCTGTTTATATTTTCCTTTACTTCATCATGGGCTAACAAACTATTGTTCAGCTTCCAACATAAAGCCTTAGGAATATTCATAACTGGTGTCAAGGTTACCTTAAGTGTAATTATTTTATGATCAGACAGTGGTGCTGGGTGGTAGTCTACTTCAACGAGGTCCGCAGAGATTGTTTTAGATATCAACCAGTAATCCAGTCTAGACTGTTTTGAAAGGTCCTTAGAGTGCCAAGTATATGTTTTTAGAGAGGGAAACTTTTCTCTGAAAACATTTCTCCATGAAGGTGATGAGGTATAGATTAGAGACTGCTTGGCTTGGTGGTGGAAGTCGATCTAGTTTGTTATTCATAACTACATTAAAATCACCACCCAGAATTAAATAGGCAGTTGGATATTTGTTTAACCAGTACTCAACTTTTTTATCAATTTCTTCTAACAATAATATATTTATAGGACGTGAATTGTACCCATATATATTAATCATGATAACATTTTTATCAGAGATTGCCAACATAAGTATGATATAGTGACCTTCTGGGTCACTGTCATGACCAATAATTTCCCCAGAGAAATTTTCTTTTAGAACTGTGACACCGGCTGCTTTTTCCGACCTGTGTGCTCCCCATAAATCTCTTCCCCATTGACTTTTCCAGAGACTGACGTCATTTGTTGTACTATGAGTTTCTTGTAAAAACAAGAAATCACACTTAAATTTTCTGAGAAACAAAAATACAGCTTTGCGTTTCAAGGAGTTCCTCAAACCCCTGGCATTTAAGGAGAGAAGGGAAAGGGACATAGGGATGAGAACAGTAGAAAATAGACAAGGAAAATAGAAGAAGTGAAAGATTAAGCTAGGAAAAGTAAAATATAAAAGAAATTACAATATTTTTTAATGAGAACTAAATATAGAAAACTCAAACAGCAATCCACGGGATCACTTCAAAAACAAAGTGCTCACACCAAAGATTTGGTGAAGCACAGTCTCTATTGAAAAAGAAATGGAGACTAAGGACTGCTGAATAACCAAAAGTAGTACATTTAAACATAATAAGCCCATAATGTATGATGTGTAACATAACATGTAGAATATTAAATTTCTATTTCGAGAGCAACTGCTTTATTCATTATTTATTTATTATTCTTTTAATACTATTAGCTTAACAGCCTGGTAAATCAAAAATTATTTACAGGTATTGGAGAATACTTAGAGGTTAAGTCAGTCAGAACCTCCTAAATATCAGGGAGGGAAGATCTCAACCCCATCCACAAAGGCACGGCCTCCCACAAAATGGGCCTGCTTATGTTCCTTTCTGGCCTTGTCCACTTGGGGCCACAACAGACGCCTCCTCTCACGTACCTCTGGTGGGAAGTCAAGGGATAGCCGAAGACCTTTAGCCTGGAGGAAGGAGTTACCCGCTTTCGCTGCTGCCCAGATGGCTTCTTTGTGGATCCTGAAGGCAAACTGGATCATTATAGGGCGACTCCTCGAGCTGTCTGGGCGTCTCGGGCCGAGGCGATGGATGGTGTCCACCACACCAGGGATCTTGTCCTTGGCGTCAGGCAGCACACCCTGAAGCACTTGTATGGTCTCCTGGCGAATATTTTGCTGGTTGCTTTCTTCCAGTCCATGGAGGATAAGATTCCAACGTCGATGATAGGTCTCCCACTTGGAAGTGCGGTTTATCATGTCTTTGTTTAAACTGCGTGGGTGAGACTCCAGTTTTCCCAATCTATCCTTTATTGCAACCGTCTCTGCGTGCATCTGGTCCAGAGAAACTTTCAAGCCATTTATTTGTTTTGTATTTTCTTTACTCTCTGTTTGTACTTTTGCAATAGTCACTGAGTTCATCTTAATCATAGCCTCTAGGGCATCAGCTCTTGTGTTCATTAGTTGCCGCAGAGACTCGAATTCAGCGAGCAGAATTGCCATGAGGTCTTGGGGAACTGGACCTCGGATATTGCAAGCTATTTTAGCTGCTGGTGAAGTAGGGGAGGAAACTGTCGTAGAGGTAGCCGCAGGAGAGAGTGGAAGCGGAGGGAACGAATCTCCCACCACATTCTCATTGGAAGCCGCAGTAGGTTCACCCCCCAGGTAATCGTGCATATTAGCAACAATCATGGCGTGACTTTCTTTTGGACGACATACAGGAGGCAAAGAAACAGTATTTTCACTTTCACATCCTGTAGTAGCAGCATTAAGGGGTACAGGGCTGACGTTAGCTTTGGTGTTAGCATCGGTAGCCCTGCCTTTTCTCTTAGTCATTGTAGATTTTATCTGTTCACAGATCAAGCAGAGACGATTAAATGTTATCTTGCAGTTGCTCACATGTATTCAGGCCTCATTTGCTGTTCAGCAGTCCTAATGAAAGGAAGCACTCAAGAGTGCATGTCCTCCTCCGTCGCACGTTGACACGTCTCCTGCCAATTTTATTTTAAATGACCTGCTTATCTACGGGTGGGTGATGACTTTATCCCGTCTCGCGAGGCATCGGGCGGAGCCAGGTGCGTTCCGAGGCTTTGGGCGTGGCCACAAACAAAAGTGACTCACGCCTTTAATGGTGCTTCTCAAATATTTTCACCTGTTTACTCGGCACACGCATCGGTGCCTTGGCACAGTCGGGCCCATCCCTCGTGCCGAGGTACAGGCTTTAATTTTTGTGTACAGTTTGCATGTTCTCTCCCTACCTGCATGGGTTTTCTCCAGGTACTCTGGTTTCCTCCCACATTCCAAAAACATCTATCAGAGATTAATGTAACACACATTAAATTGTATTGGGCAGAGATGAGATGAGATAACCTTTATTTGTCTCACATTGGAGAAATTCCAAATTCACAGTAGCAAAGTTATGAAAGACAGACAGAAAGAAAAAGAATAAGTAGTAAAAAATATAGGAGCCGCTGTAAAAGCGGACAATTTTGCCGGGCCATCTTGAAGTCAAAATAAATAATATGACACAACATAAAAGACACAGACAGTCATTCAATCTCAAGCCCTTTTCTGCATATTCTTTGTTGTATGAAACAGTTATAGATGAACACAAATCGTTGCTCGTCACAGTGAGCCCTGCGGTTGACTGTGTTAGATTAAATAAGACTAGCTAATATTTGCATTCACAATTACCTATGATTATTTAGTTATTATAAACGGAATTAAATAATTACCTTATTGCCTAACCTTACCTAACCTAACAATTTGTGAATTTGTTGTGAGAGAGATAATCAAAAAGGCGGCAAGTTCTTCACAGAGAATTTATTCTGAAGAATTTGATGGAAAGAATTCTGGGTCTCAGCTCACTGACATAGAACATATTGGTGTGTCCTCAAAATCAGTCAGAGAGACAACACCCAACTGAAGAGCGCAGATTTTTAAAGGACACTCCATACATATTCAAATTTGGCTAAAACTAAGAAATACACTTTTCATTGTATCACTCTCGCCATCCGGCCTGTGCTGTCATCCTCTAAGTGGTTCTAAAGAGTTTAATGTTTCTCTTTATTTGTAAGTTGTTCGTTGTCAGAACTCCCAGGCAATTGACAAACAGATGTAATGTTTCCCAGAGCTTGATTGTGGCGTGGAGTCAAGCAAATCGTGCTGTGAACTGCGTGCATGTGTGTCTGAGTCCGAGTCCTTCCGCGGAGCGCTCCTTATATACGCCTTGCATGCATGGGAATGCATCAAGACATCAAAGGGCGCCAAGACATGAAAGGGTTGAAAGGGGCACTTCAAAGGCGTTCACACGTCAGCGCCACGGTGCACACCTGTGACGCCACAGGACTCCCCTCCTGGATCCGAAGTCGGTGCAAGCAACGTAAAAAACAAAAGTTGTTTGTCAACACGGAGAGGCCAGGCACGATGACAGTCGATCACCGGGCATGGCGGGCTTCGGTGGGGAGGTAGTCGAGGAAGTTTCAGTGGTGGCCAAAGTCATTGTCGTCGAGTCGAATCTGGAAGGTCTTCTCACTGCGGAGTTGTTCGGCTGGGGTCGGCCAAGTCGAGGAATCGATGAGGGAGCGTGAGGAACATGGGATTGGTCATGCTGGACAGGCCGGTCATCAGCGACGGTGAAGTTGATCGCGCTGCCATGCCGCTCTGCAGGAGACTGAGGAGGAACACTGACGTCAGCGGCCGAGTTGACCATGAAGCATCTTCCCGATGTCCGATCGTTGACATATACGATGCAGCTAGTTGCAGAGTCACCAGGCGAGTTGGAAGGTGTTGGCCATCGGCATGCGTCAGGTTTCACGGTGGGGGGAGGGGGGCTCGGGGCGCCACGGGTGGAGGCGGCTCATCGTGAGCTTGGCTTGAGAGGTCTTGCTGTGAAGATGCCGGGTTCACGGGCTGAGAAGCAGCAGCTGGCTCGGCGTAGCCTTGGGAAATCCATTAGGAGAGTTGATTGGGCTGCTAGCTCGCCAATAAAGAGTTTGAGTCCTTCCGCGGAGCGTTACTTATATATGCCTTTGTGATGCGGGGAGACAGCAAGCAGGTGGAAAGATGATAAAAGTTCACTCAGCCAGATCCAGGAAGGATATTTTGAGTTTTCTTGATTTGAAGTCGCGATGGATATCAGTTTTCGGCAGACCACAGGTAACACTGCTCTTCAGGCTGTCCTTTCTTCTTCTTCTTCTTCCTCCTCGAAGTGACTGGCACAGTCTGGTTTTAAAGGTGCTTCACCTGAGCTTCTGGCCAATCAGGTCCCAGCGGCAATTGGTCATTCCCAGGTGGTTGCAATCACCTTCTCAGAGTCAATTAGTGGTTGCCCAACTCTACTGTTTTGGATGGGGATAAATGCCCACCTTTCTCCCATCCAAAATACAGAAAACACAAAATTATTTAACATTTATTTTGGCATCATGACAGCCTTACTTGCATGGGAATGCGTCAACACATCAAAGGGCTTGAAAGACATCAAAGGGTTGAAAGGTGCATTTCAAAGGCATTCACACGTCAGCGCCGCGTTGCGCACCTGTAACGCCACAGTTCCTCTGACCTTAAAGGACAACACGTCTGTGTAAGCTCTCAGTCGTACAGGAGTGGTCCATCGATGAGAAGGTTTCTTCAGCCGTCATCTGTATAAAAGTGAAGGTTTCGGACGTTTCGCCTCCTATCCAAGAGGCTTCGTCAGCGAACTTAAAGGACAACCCACGTCACTTTTTGTTTCCTAACTGACATCAGAATCATGAAACACTGGACGTGATGTTATTCTGTCCATTTGTGCCAATGGATGGTCCTCACATGAGATTAGCCTTGATGTTGAGAGTGGTGTGGGAGCTGTGCCTCAGGGATGGGAGGTTGTGAATTTGGGACATATAGTCAGTAGTGTGCCAAAGAATCATTGGGTGTATCTGTTGCGCTCTCCACTATAGTAAGGGAGATACGGTGTTGTGGGATCCAGAAAAAAAACACAAGACAAGCAATGTGATACGTCTTGACTCAACAGTGGTTTACTTCGAATGCCCCGATCTAATGCAAACGTACGCGCACAACAATTTCCGGTCCAACGATCTAAATCGGTCCGACACGAAACATGAACCGAAGCAGGCGTTCCATGTTTAAATAAACATTTTCGATATATATCATTTGTAAACCAATAGAACTACGCGAATGTAACCAAAATAGGAAATACGATAATTTACAACCTGTCACATACTCCCCCTCAAAATAGATGTTGTCCCCAACATATGTACTAGTAAATACATAACTACGCTGGACGACGTGCCCAAAACAATGACGCACGGTATTATGAACTGCATCCAAATATGAACTATAATAATGAACAGTTTACAGACTGGAACTCTTTTCATACATTCTGTTTACATTATAACAATCAACAATTCACAGACTGGAACTCTTTTCATACATTCCGTTTTACTTATACAGGGCTCATCGGGGTCTTCTTGTTTCCATCTCACTGTTCTATTAAACCGAAGTGTCGATTAACCATTTCTGTAGTATTTCGTGGCATGATAGGGGTGTGCGCCATACATCCAAGGCATTGTCTGTTCACCATGATATGGTACTGTCCCTACATTGTAGCAAGATGGCGAACCAAGGCGATCATACGTGAATACCTTGGGTCTCCTGTGTTCTCGTCGTGGCCGTTGATTTCCCCCAATATCAGGATTACTGGGGGTTGGCTGGGGAAAAGGGGGACACACCGTCACAGGTGCATCATTTTCCGGACCAATGTTGCCCTCCTGAGGTTGGTCAACTTCCGCAGCTCCCGGCTCTGTCCCCGGCAGTTCATTCCCCAGTTGATTGTCATCATGGTGGGTTGTCTCCACGAAGCTCACGTCCCGCGGTTCTGGTGAGTCTGGTCGGGTGCTCTGGCGATGCAACACTGGATAATACTCATCCTCCTCATCATCCTCTTCCGGATCCATTTCCGGCATCTTGTTCGGTCGTTGCCGAGTGGACTTTTCCTTGGACTGGGACTGTAGTGAAGTCTCTAATGGCAAATGATCACATGGCAGCAAGAGATTGCGGTGGAGTATCCTAGATCTGCCCTTCCCCCTCTCAGGTTTCAGCTCATAAACTGGAATGTCTTGGCTGACTTGACGAACCACTGTATGAACAACATCCTCCCAGTGGTTTCTCAGTTTGCCTGAACCTCCACGTGGGGTTAAGTTTCGAACCAGAACACGATCACCGGGCAACAGGGTAGAATACTTTAGTTTACTGTCATATAGTCTCTTACTCCTGGCAGCAGCTTTGTTGTTATTTTCTTGCGTGATCGCATACGCTTCCTCCATGCCCTGTTTCCACTTCTTCACATAGTCCTTCTGGTTGGTTTCACCCTGGTTAGAGTCTGGATTCAAACTAAACAACATATCAACTGGCAAACGTGGTGAACGTCCATAAAGTAAGTAAAAAGGTGAGAACCCTGTCACCTCACTTTTGGTACAGTTGTAAGCATAAACGAGTTTGTTTAGTGAGTCTTTCCAGTTACTCTTTTGTTTCTCTGTCAGTGTCTTTAACATCTGGATCAGTGTTCGATTAAATCGTTCAACCTGTCCATTTCCCTGTGGATGGTAGGGGGTTGTCCTTGAACCCGCAACCCCACAATATTCCTTCAGTTGAGCAAAAAGTTGATTTTCAAATTCACCACCCTGATCATGGTGAATTCGAAGGGGGAAGCCAAACTTTAAAGCATAGTCATTAAATATTTTGTTTGCCGCTGTTTTGCCAGATTTGGACGTTGTAGCATAAACTTGAGCGAAACGTGTAAAATGGTCTACTAGCACAAGCACGTATTCATAACCACCCTTACATTTGTCAAGATGCAAAAAGTCAACGGAGACAAGTTCAAAAGGCTGAGTAGTCACAATATTAGTGAGAGGGGCTCTGGTCTCACGGTTGGGCTTTTTGTGTTTTAGGCACACACACTCTCTCAGTACATAGTCCTCTATTTCTTTTTGCATAAAGGGCCAGTAAAAACGATCCCTTACAAGGGAAAGAGTCCTTTCTACACCATGGTGGCCCATTTCATCATGCAGCTCTTTTAACACTGTCACCTTGTGTTTTTCAGGAAGCAGTAGTTGGGTTCTGTTTGCCGTTTTTCTGTACAAAACACCTCTGTCATTAAAGTGTAGCTTGTCCCATTCCCTCACAAGACAAACAACTTGAGGACAATGCTTTCTTAGTTCAGTACCTAGCGGTTTCGTCTCCGCCAGTTTGTATCTAATAATATGTCCTATAATGGGGTCAGTCTCTTGATCTAGCTTGATCTGTCCAACAGTCAATGGGGCTATCGGTGTGTTTAGTGACACCTCGGCACACGTAGCTGAGATTCCCATAGACCAAGCTGCACTAGACTCGTTCTGTTGGTCAACCGCTTGTACGGCAGCACTCACAGCATCATATGACATTTCTTTTGTACATCCTTCCATATATGTTACCATATCAAGGGGCATCCTAGATAAACTGTCTGCATCAACATTTTCCTTACCGGGACGATATTTAACAGTAAAATTAAAATCAGAAAGTTCTGCGACCCACCTGCACCCAGTTGCATTTAACTTAGCAGTCGACAGTACATAAGTGAGTGGATTATTGTCACTATACACAGTGAAGAATGGTGCATAGTACAAATAATCACGAAACTTGTCTGTGATCGCCCACTTAAGCGCCAAAAATTCCAACTTGCCCGAGTGTAAATTATAATTCTTCTCAGCTGCAGTTAATGTCCGAGAGCCATAGGCTATCACGCGAAGTTTGCCATTTTGTCTTTGGTACAACACAGCACCTAAACCCCGGTTAGAGGCATCTGTATGCAAAATGAAAGGATGCGCGAAGTCAGGAAAACCTAAAACTGATGGTTGAACTAAACAGTCTATTAGCTGCTCTAACACTGACTGATGCTCATCACCCCACTCAATACGTGTGTTGGAAGACACACTGTTATGTCTCACTTTCCATTTTTGTCTTTGATGCTGCTGAGTCTCAACATTCAGAGGGGCTTTAAGCAAAGCATACAAGGGACTAGCGATACAAGAGAAATCTTTGATGTATTGCCTATAATAGCTTAATAGTCCCAAAATGGCTCGAAGCTCACCGACAGTGCCTAGCTGCTTGTTTTTCAGGGCACGCACTGCTGCTGTATCTGCCGGGTCCATTCTGCTCCCCTCAGCAGAGACAATCCTGCCGAGGTACCTCACTTCCGGCTTAAAGAGGTCACACTTTCGGGCTTTGAGTTTTATTCCATTTTCCCTGAGACGTCGCAACACTCGTCTGACGTCCTCAACGTGGTTGTCAAATGTCCCGCTGAAAACAAGAATGTCATCAAGATAGGGGACACATATTTCGTCCCGTAACCCCTCCAGACATTGTTCCATACACCGCTGGAACGCTGCTGGTGCATTCATGAGTCCAAACGGAATTCGAATCCATTCATAAAGGCCCCAAGGGGTCACGAAGGCAGTCAGGTGTCGGCTCCCTTTGGACATGAACCCCTGGTGGTATGCTTTGCCTTGGTCCAGCAGCGAGAAGATGGTGTTACCCCCAAGGCTATCCACCACGTCCTGTACCTGTGGGATGGGGTGCCGGTCAGGGTGTGTTTTCCGGTTCAGCTCTCTGTAATCAATACATAAGCGCAGTGTACCATCTTTTTTCCTGACACAGACGACAGGGGATGAGTAGGAGGAAGTGGACTTTTCCACCCACCCCTGCGCTATCAAGTCCTGTAAATAGTCTTTCACCTCTCTGTACATTGGCTTTGGGACAGACATATATGTCTTTGAAACAGGCTCAGTGTCTTTCAACAAAATGTCCATTTGTAGGTTTTCCACACACCCTATGTCGTCGTCCGATTTTGAAAATGATGCCGATTCCTCTCTCAACATCTGCTGAACGGTCTTTCTTTTATCTTCGTCCAAATGAGAAAGGTCAATTGGGGGGTCCCACTGCTCACTGAGAGCGATGGTGGTATTCTGGACATGGACCTCATTGACAACCACTGAAGGAAGGTCCCTTTTAAATATGTTAAGTGGGTAGACAGACCCTACCGACTGCACTGTACCAATAATAGCCTTTACTGGAAACCTAATATCATGATTAGTAGGGTTCTGGACACTAACAACTATCCTAGGGATGGAACCTGCCTTAACTGAGACCAACGAGTCACAAAGCTCGAGGCCATCTGGCCACTGTGGGTTTTCACTTGGCTCAAAAACCAATGTAACATCTTCCTTAAAGGGCTTAGCCTGTACTTTGCATGGAATAATAAGTGAGCTATGCCTGGCTATAGTGAATCTCTCATTTGTTGTTTTTACACGGTACTCATGTGCTTGTCCCAGACTAACTGCTTTTATGAAAGTGGCAGCTTTATTGCGCTTAAGGTGGGGAAAAGCTAGTCTAACCGATTTCAAGAGCTTTTCTGTATCCCCTGTTTGTGACTCATTAGAGAGGCTATCTAACACAAGACGCTCAATGACATTAAACCCTATGATAGGACACTGTTGCTGGTCACCTTTTAGTACTAATACTGGTACAAGTAGCCCTGGATCATTAGCACCAAGTTTAAATGATATCTCAAGCCATCCTACATAAGGCATATCCGTTCCATTAGCTGCCACAATATTGAGAGTGTTATCAGGGTCAATAAGTTCATTCACATTTTTCAATGACACGTCAGGTAAGTTTGTTTGTTTCCATAACTCATCTACAGCACACACCTGGGACCCCGAGTCCCAGAGTGCTTCAACCCTTTTGTTACCCAAAAAGCACCGAATAAGACATTTCTTTCCCACTAACTCCCTGACCGAAGGTAATTTGCCACACTGGTTCTTATCTGTACGCTCGACAAATGACTGCTTATGTCTCTTCTGAACGGGGCCACGTGTGTGGGGCTTACATTCCATTTTCATAGCACCACTGTAACACTGGGACCTATCTGTCTCTGTGGTCACACCATGTCCCACTGGAGTAACCCTTTCTAGTTTAAAGCATGGTTCCTAGCTGAGTTCTGTGCTTTGCAGCCTGCTCTGAAATGTTCACTACTTCCACATTTAAAACAGTGCTGACAATATTCTTCACCTGTCTGAATACAAGAATAACACCTGGGCTGAGGGCGACGGGGCATGTAGTACTGCGGAGGGGCGAACCGCTGCTGGAACTGTGCTGCCCCCCTCATCGGCCTGGGCCCTGGTGCTGGGTGGTACTGCTGAAGAGCTGATGGGGAGTGCTGGGTGTAGTAGTGCCTGGCTGGTGGATCTACCTGATATTGTGAAGGTGGAGTGAAGGCGACCTGTTCAGGGTAGTGGTCAGGCAGGCGTTCAGGTCCTCCGCTGGTGGGCTGAGAAGTGGCTGTTGGTTTCTGAATAGTCTCTTTGATCTGGGACACTTCTGCACGCAGCTCTTTTAACAGCATCATCTCTGACCTCATCTCTTTGATCTCTGAAAGGAGTTCATTCGGCACAGTAACAGTATTCTGCTTTAAGACTGTCTTCTTCCCAATCGGGACTGGTGTGTCATCTACCTGGACAGTGTTCAGCGTTGTCACCCGTGCAGCAGCATTTTTCTTTTTTTCCTGTCGCTCTTTTTCATTTGCACATGCCATGTTTAGTTTTTCTAACAGTACTTCATCTGATGTGGTGGTTAGCAGGAGGAAAGGTTGCATGTCACTCTTTACATTGTCACTCTGTAACCCCGTCAGAACTGTGTGCAGGAATAAACTCTGGACCAACGTGGGATCATACTTCACCCCTGATTCAGCTTCTTGAGATGCAAAAAGAATCCTTTGACGAAGATCCATTGCACGCAGTAGAAATTTCTGTGGGGACTCTTTATTAGTCTGCACTTCCGATGAGAGCTGCTTGTACAACTCAGTGGCTCCTCTCTCTTGATAGTGAGATCGGAGAATCCTTCGTAAAGAAGTTAGGGTAAGATTTTCTTTCCCTTCGAGGTAGCTTCTCAACTGCAGACCTGGTGTTATGGCACGAACCACTGCATCGATGATCTCATCCCCCTGGTAGCCTTTACTGAGCCCACTTTCTATCTGTCTGACCAAATTAGGAAATGTGAGTTTATCTTTTTGTCCGAGTTCACCTATTTGTCCAGATATTTTGAAATCTTTGCGCCAGGGGGCAGTGTCTGGGGGCACTATGCTTCTCTTTCGCACTGCATCCCGACCTTTTTCACTTGGTTTGGCTATTCCTGGTTCAAAATCTTTTATACTTTCAATCAAGTCCTTTATACGTAGCAAATCTGACATTCCTCCATCTTCTAGCTCTAATTCAGCTCTTTCAATGTAGGTTGACACAATATTAATTAGTTGGCCTCGAGTCTTTCCTGTAAGTTGCTCTCTTTCCAGTCCAGATATTTGGATTTCAGCACATAACTCTGACAACTGTTGAAAATTCAGTCCAAATAACTTGCCTTTGATGTCCAACTGTAATTCCTCTAACGCCATTTTCGAGAGGGTAGACGCAGTTCAGCTGGCCGGATTCACTTCAAAGTCTTCCAGTGCCCTCTAGTGGTGGCTGTACGCACAGAGATGCAACTAGAGCACATGTAGAAACAAACCAGTAAACGGCGACGCCACTCCGACTGGGTTGATTGGGGATATTCGGCGCGAGCTTCTACCCACGGCGAGTAGACAACACTCGAACGCAAATATCCCAGCGGTGCCTCCAAAATGTTGCGCTCTCCACTATAGTAAGGGAGATACGGTGTTGTGGGATCCAGAAAAAAACCACAAGACAAGCAATGTGATACGTCTTGACTCAACAGTGGTTTACTTCGAATGCCCCGATCTAATGCAAACGTACGCGCACAACAATTTCCGGTCCAACGATCTAAATCGGTCCGACACGAAACATGAACCGAAGCAGGCGTTCCATGTTTAAATAAACATTTTCGATATATATCATTTGTAAACCAATAGAACTACGCGAATGTAACCAAAATAGGAAATACGATAATTTACAACCTGTCACATATCGGCCTTTTAATCACTAGACACCCTCATCGATGGTGGCCAGCGACAGGTTGATCACGCCCGCGCTTGTCCCATGCCCAATCAGATGTTGAGAAGCTGGTGGGGGGGAGGGGTGTTTTGTCTTAGGTTGCTGTTCTATAAGCCCAACAAGGGTCCTTCCTCTTCATCCAGATCCACTGGCTGCTTCTTTCTGCGGCTTCAGAGACTGATCTAACTGTGTGCCGCAGAGCCTGTCCGTGGATACCCAGGTCTTTTAGCAGCCTGATGGTGGAGGAAGCCACAAACCCTCTGCATCCAACTTCAATTGGATATACCTTGGCTTTCCATCCCCGCTGTTGCGCATCCACTGCGAGTTCTGTGTAGCGCAGCTTCTTGCGCTCATAGGCCTCTTCAACACAGTTTTCCCATGGGACTGTGAGTTCTGCGATGTAGACAGCCTTGAGTGAAGGGGACCAGAGCACCAATTCTGGTCTGAGGGTGGTGGCTGCAATCTCCGCTGGGAAAACCAATTGCTGGCCAACGTCAACCCGCATCTCCCAATCGCGGGCCCTGGATAGCTGTCCAACTTCTGGTTTAGCAGGAGGATGGTTTGGCATTTTCTGTCCCTCTCGGATGAAAATCAATGCTGCTGTGCAAGGAGTTGATGGTATTCCTCTTGCTCTCAAGGACAACTGCCAAACTCTTCAGGACCTGGTTGTGCCTCCAGGTGTAGCAGCCTTGTGTGAGGCTGGTCTTACAACCGGTCAGGATGTGTTTGAGAGTTCCTGGAGTTCGACAGAGGTCACAGGTTGGATCTTCGCCATACCATGGTGGAGGTTTTTTGGAGATGGGAGCACATCATTGATAGCTCTGATGATGAAGCTGATGTTGCTTGCCTCCATTTCCCAGAGATCCCTCCAGCTGAGCTTTCTCTTCTCCAGGCCTTCCCACCTCATCCATTGTCCCTGCTTAGCAAGAGAGACAGCCTGTGCAATTCTTTCAGCTTCCTCTTGGCGGCGCATCTCTGCCATCACCATTTTCCTTCTTTCCGATGTTGAAGCCTTAAGCCAAGAAGTCTGTGTAAGCTCTCAGTCGTACAGGAGTGGTCCATCGATGAGAAGGTTTCTTCAGCCGTCATCTGTACAAAAGTGAAGGTTTCGGACGTTTCGCCTCCTATCCAAGAGGCTTCGTCAGCGAACTAAAGTCTGACTGGTCGTATCGGCCCCATTTATATATCCCTAATGTCCAGACCTGGTGGCGCCGGACACAGCTATGATAGGTCCCTACTCTCAGGTTGGGGGGGCCGCGGGACCCCCCCCTGTGGCCCCACTGATTGTCCCTACATTCCTGACTAACGATTGGCCTATTACCCCCACTCCCCCCGGTATCACCTCATCAGCATAACGACCCTCATCAGCATTGCGAAAGTTGCCTAACCTGTTTTGCCTGAGCAGGCTATTGTATGAACGATCCAAATTGAACCTCACACCACCAGACCGGTTTAATGAAGGATTTTGTTGTTTTATAAGAATCGCCTCTTTTACCCCCCTTTCAAACCATCTATGGTCTTTCGCTAAGATTTTAACCTCATTGTCGTCAAATGAGTGGTTGCTAGCTTTTAGTTCATATACCACTAGTGGGCCTCAATCGGCAGTACATTTGCACCTAAAAGCAGGAATGTAGGAACAATCAGTGGGGCCACAGGGGGGGGTCCCGCGGCCCCCCCAACCTGAGAGTAGGGACCTATCATAGCTGTGTCCGGCGCCACCAGGTCTGGACATTAGGGATATATAAATGGGGCCGATGCGACCAGTCAGACTTTAGTTCGCTGACGAAGCCTCTTGGATAGGAGGCGAAACGTCCGAAACCTTCACTTTTGTACAGATGACGGCTGAAGAAACCTTCTCATCGATTAAGCCAAGAAGGTTTGTTTGTAAGGCCAAACCCCCCTCTTCCTAGCTAAACGTGTCCCACAATGTCGCTGTGGCTTAGGGCTGCTGTGGCTTGCTGCACTGCAATGGATGCCGTCCATTTCCGTCCAGTTGATAGGGGGGTGCAGCTTGACTGATCTTCCGGTCTCTGGAGTCCGTGAGGGTCATCTGACGTCTCTCTTTAGCGCACTTGTACTCTTCGGTGAGGTTTGTGATTGGAAGCTCAAGGACCCCTTTGCCATGAAGGCCGATGTTGGAAAGACAGCGTGGAACACCAAGCCAGCGTTTCACATATCTAGTGATGGCTCGCTCCATCTTCTCCACAGTTGAGAGTGGGTAGAAGTCTCCTTCTTTACTCTCTTATCTATCTATTAAGAGCAAAGCGATATTTGTACCGATTAAACTTACAATTTTAATGTTTATCTTGATCAATGTTTAATGTGGCAAAATAAAGGGATTTATTTCCTTCAACTGGTAACCAGTTCAGCTACTCAAATACTCTCCAAAGACAGCTGGAGTAGTCTCGAGCACGGTCGCAATATTTGCAAGGATAAGCATTCAGAAAATGGATGGATGGATAGATAGAGCATTTTTTTTCTTTTAATTTAGATTGATATTTACATTTGTGCAAAAATATTGAGGGTACTCTACTTCTGTTTACATCTGATCATACATTGCACGGCCACTGAATGCTTTATTCTGTGACTGTAAAGTGTCCTTTAGAGTTTGGAAACGCGCTTATGAAATGTATTATTATTATTATTATTATTATTATTATTGTTATTATTATTATTATTACTACTATTACTATTATTTGTATTGTGATGAAAGTCTAGTCACTTCAAAAATTAAGTGAAGTTCAGCAGTTATAGTATTTTGTATCACTTTTATCGACTAACTGAATTTATATTATGACACGTTGTTATCCTTATATAAAATGGACTCAAGGTATATGAACGAGTAGTTCTTCAGATTGCATTATTGTTGATGTTATGTTATGTGTTCATTTGTATTCATATGTATTGCACTCTGAAGTGTATGCATAACATATCTTTGAGTTTAGCTATACTGATTGTGATGTCATATATCAAAGTAGAAGGCTTACATTACATTAAGATTTGTCAATGTTACGACTGCTTCCACTCAGATGTACATTTTTAACTGGAAAGATAAACACTTTCTCGTGGTTCAAAGGTAGAGCTCTCTCTTTCTCTAGCAAATATTGAAGTTGGCTTTCCATTGTTATTTTTATTTTTTTTTCGCAAAACCAGAAGTAAACCGAATGAGAAATGGTGTGATTCAGTGCTGTTAACCACCCAGTAAACTTTGATGATGCTTGAACCAACAATGTGAGGAAGCATTGTTTGAGCAACGCATATGTAAGAGTTGGTCAACTCACTGGTTAAAGAAGTAAACCGGAGGTTAGGGGGTTAGCCAATGTTTAAAACCGGGCATTGTGATGAAACCTTCCGTGCTGCGTTTGTCCTTCAGTACCTTGAAATTGGCCATCAGAGGTATATTTTAAAGATTGCAAATGTGAAGACATCTGACACGAATCGTGAAATACAAAAAAAACTTGTCTTGGTGTTTTTCAACAAGTCTTCAGACATTATAATTTCAGCAAAAAAAAGAACAAAAATCAAAACGGCTTGAATAAAGCCCCATTCGCACAATTAGTTGAGCCCCTATCCCATTGAGGGGCAAACCATTGTGACTGTTTGCAAAGGCTTCTCAGTGTTTTTCAGGGTTCGTTCAAGGTTGCAAAACGTTCAATTAATATTCAGCTGATGTTCTACAACCGTTTCAATGATTTTTTTCTTTTTGCAATAAAATTGTTTAAATTGGAACATTTGGTGAGCACATTCAGAACATTTGTGACTTTGAATGAATCACAAATGTTGCAGTCCCGATTCTTAGCCTCTAAGTGGGATAGGTGCTTAAATCATGGTGTTGCATATTGAGATGCAAGACTGCTGTGATGTCTGAAAGTTCTTATTACACCCGCTGGTTTCGTGGTTATGATCACAAGGGTATTGACATATTAAGATGCATTGAAATGTGTATTCTTTCTACTGTATAATTATGCATTTCCAAGGTTGTTATGAGTCTGTTTGTGTCATTAATATCACTCCTTGATGTATATGGAACAAAAGGTACAGTATTTGCTTTAGATCTGTCCCTTTTCCCTCATCTTTCGTGTCAACAGATGGAGAACATAAACCTGTATGAGGAACTTGGAAGAGACTCTATGGCTGTTGTCTACAAAGGAAGGAGGATGGGGACTCTGAACTATGTAGCCCTAAAATGCTGTGTTAAAGCCAAAAGGCCGGAAATTACCAACCATGTAGGTTGCTTTCTTTGTATGTAACTACTGTATTATATTTATTACATTTATCTTCTTTTTCTTTCGGCTTTTCCCTTCAGGGGTCGCCACACGAATCAGTGTCCTTCATCTAACCCGGTTTTGTGCATCCTCTTCTCTCACACCAGCTACATTCATATCCTCTTTGACAATATCCATAAACCTCCTTTTAGGTCTTCCTTTCGGTCTCCTGCCTGGCAGTTCCAGGCTCAGCATTCTTCTTTCGAACTAGCCACTCTCTCTCCTCGGGACACATACAACATACAACATCTTCATTTCTGCTACCTCCAGCTCTGTTTCCTATCTTTTCTTCAGTGGCACTGTCTCCAGTCCAAATACCATGGCTGGTCTCACCACCGTTTTATACACCTTACCTTTCATCCTATCTGAAACCCTTCTATCACACATCACACCTGACATTTTTCTCCAGCCGTTCCAGCCTGCCTGGACACACTTCTTCACCTCTTTTCCACACTTGACCCCTAGTACTTAACCTTCTTTATCTCTTCTAACAGTAGCATCACTCTTGTAAATGGGTCCCTCTCATTCACACACATATATTCCGTCTTGCTGCGACTGATCTTCATTCGATCTTCCTCTCCTCTCCACGGCATACCTCCACATTACATTATATTTATTACATTTATACTGATAGCTATTTATCACGTGAAGACGATCTTCACATGTGAACCATTGGTTCTCAATGTATGAAGAAGTAAGAATAAGGTTAATCATTTTGCTTTGCGCTGCAATGCTGCACCTTCATCCTTAGGACTACAAAAACACTTGCCCATGTTTGTCGAGTGTGCAGCGATAATGGGTTCGATTCCAGGTCTAGTGTGGATTTTGTCTATAGATTTTTTTCCTGGCCCTCCAGTTTCCTCACCCATTCAAAACGTATATATGGCAGTCTGATTAAACACTCCAAATTGTTCCTAGGTGTGAGTGTGAGTACGGCTGCTTATTTGTTTCTGTCTACCCTGCGGTTGGCTGGCAACCGGTTCATAGTGTCACAATCTGGTTGGCGACCAACGGGTGGCGCTGTCGGCCCCGCCGGCACCTACAAAGGTGTTGGTCGTACCAATCCGTGGCAGACTGTCACGTTCTTGTTGGCGACCAACAGATAGCGCTGACGGCCCCGCCCTCAGTTGCACAGGTGTTGGTCGTCCTTATCAGTGGCAGTTAAAAGGACTCACAGCACGACCATTCGGGGTCGGGTCATTGTATGTCGTTGTATGTGTTTGCTGCACCCTGTCAGGTTTGTATGATCCTGGCAGACCTTTACTCTCGGTTTTCTTTGATACTTTGGACTTTTCTGTTTGGATGATTTTGATGTTTTAGATTTTTTTCCTGCTGACTTTATTTTAATACAATTTGTCAAATACACCCTGCTGCTCCCTCCTGCCTGCTTTTTGGGATTCACAACCACCATCACCACCTTGCAAACCGTGACAAAGAGTGACCTCCGTCTAGTGCTCGCAGACAGCTGGGATAGGCTCCAGCATACCCGACAACCGTCAAGAGGATAAAGCAGTTCGGAAAATCAATGAAAAGGTTTGAAATGGTTCTTCTTGGTCTCTATATTTTTATGACTAGAACCTGGCATTTGATCAGGGTATGGAAACCTGTTATATCCACTGTAAAATTTCAGTGGCTACCTTCGTCTCAAAATTGTATTATGGCCACCAAAACGTAATATGCACCATCTGCAAGAGTCCTATATGCACATACAATCCATCCATCCATTTTTCATACTGTTTATCCTCATTAGGGTTGTGGGGGGTGCTGGACCCTATCGCAGCCATCTTCAGGCACTAAGTGAGGTACATCCTGAATTGGTTGCCAGCCAATTGCAGGGCACTCATAGAGAATCAACCATCCTCACTCACACTCATACCTCGGGACAATTTAGAGTGTTCGCTAAGCCTGCCATGGATGTTTTTGGAATGTGGGATGGAGGAAGCCGGAAGACCCAGAGAAAGCCCATCTGGGCCTGGGGAGAACACGCAAAGGGATGTGTGGGACTGATGAGTGGGACTTGAAGTTGGGACCTCTATACTGTCAAGTCCATGTTCTAACCACTTGACTACAGGGCCACATTATGCATATACCATCGTCTATTTAATGTATTTATTCATTTCTTTTTGCCTGACAGGTCCGTCTCTGCCAAGATCTGGGGCATCCAAACATTGTACGCTTTTATGAGTGGTATGAGACAAGAAAACACCTTTGGCTAGTTGTGGAGCTCTGCACTGGTCAGTGGCGGTTCTCACATGAGTGGTTACCAATAACAGTTTTTTTCTAACTTTGCATGGATCCGTTTACTAGAACTCCAGGTTAGGTTGGCAACAATATTGCACGTTCATCATTCTTTTGCAGTTTAATTGCGACTTTCTCTCATCTATTTACCAATATTGGTAATTCTTTTCATGTCTGGATTTTTATGTCTCCTGTCAACTTTGTCTTGAATGTGCTAGGTGGGAGCTTGGAATCTGTGATAATTCGTGATGGATGTCTGCCAGAAAATGTTGTGAGGAAGTTCGGATTGGACTTGGTCAAAGGACTGGAGCACATCCACAAGTTAGGAATCATTTTCTCTGACTTAACACCTGCTAAGGTTTGTGTATGTCAGCATATGTATGAAGCACCATTGACTTCTTCTTAATATTGTTATGTTGCATTTATTATCTGAATTATTGTTGACGTAATTGTTTTTCTTCCATCTTAGATCCTACTGGATAGTAGCGGCATGTTAAAACTGGGTAATTTTTGTTATTCCAAAACAGAGACTGACACTCTTGAGTATTTCTTTGCCTTGTGTTCTACATCTGAAGAGACGGGGAAAATAAAATTTGACACAACACACCAAGACATCAAGAAAAGGTTTCAAGGTTCGTAATCAGTCCGTTGACATTACATGAGTTACAGATTTGTGACTGAAAGATGTCCCGAATGTTGTAATGTTGGGACCTTCAAGCGGGGCTCTCCAACTCTCACTGGAGCATTTTGCAGCCGAATGTGAAGCGGTTGGGATGAGAACCAGCACCTCCAAATCTGAGACAATGGTTCTCAGTCGGAAAAGGGCGGCGTACCCTCTCTGGGTCGGAGGGGAGATCTAGCCCCAAGTGGAGAAGTTTAAGTATCTGTGAGTCTTGTTCACAAATAAGGGTAAGAGGGAGAGAGATCAACTGACGGACCGGTGGTGAAGCCATCAATTTACCGGTTGATCTATATCCCAACCCACATCTAATATCACAAGCTATGCGTCGTGACCGAAAGAACGAGATCCCGAATAGAAGCGGCCGAAATGAGCTTTCTCTGTATGGTGTCCCTTAGAAATAAGGTCAAAAACTCCGTCAACCAGGACGGGCTCAGAGTCGAGTTGCTTCTACTACACATTGGGATGAGCCAGATGAGGTGGCTCGGGCATCTGATTAGGATGCCTCCTGGACGCCTCGCTGGTGAGGTGTTCAGGGCATGTCCCACGGGCAGAAGACTCAGGTCACGCTGGAGAGACGATGTCACCACGCTGCCCTGGGAACGCCTAGGGATCCGCCAGGAAGAGCTGAAAGACGTGGCTGGGGAGAGGAAAGTCTGGGCTTCCCTACTGAAGCTACTGCCCCCGCGACCCAACCTCGGATAAGTGGCAGAAAATGGATTGTTGGATGGATGGATGGATGTCCCTAATAATGTAGTTCACATATCTCTTCCGTTCCGACATTCTGTGTTCAGCTCCCACTGTCTGTATCAACATGTCTTGTGATTGAATGGTGACTGGTCTTTTTACGCCAAGACACCAGGGATTGGTCTTGGATTTCTGGGGTCCTAGTATCAGAAATTGATGGCTGGCTGAGAAATACATGCTATAGGTAGATTTCTAAAATCTAATCATTTGGATGTTACTCAAACATTTGCATTTGCCCCTTCTCTTTTTGATACAAATGTGTAGCCTACATTCTATTTTATTTCTATTGAGTCATTGTCAGGCCACCTATCGTTTGCAGGCTCACCAACCTATATGGCTCCAGAAATTCTCCAGGGATCTGAAACTACGGCACTCTCCGATCTCTGGGCCCTTGGTTGTGTTCTCTACTACATGTACACAGGTATGGAACCTATTAAGGGATATAGCTTCTCCAGTGCTTAAGTCAGAATATATTGTAAGGGGTACACTTGCAACAACTGTAGTTATTCTAACAGTGGCATTGGAGAGTAAGATTTTGAAGCATTTGTTACAATTTTACATATGGGAGTCTTGAATCTATTGAAATGGCACATGCATATGGAGCAAGATGTGAAAGAAATTGGCTCATTTCGCGTGAAAGGGAGAATATGCACCAAAGAGCCTACTTAAGGTTGAATGTGTACTTAATTTTTAACTTGAGTCATGCAAATGTGTTTTTAAATTGAATGTATTTGCTTCTCTAGGTGAACCACCATTCTACTCTAATTGCTACAGTGAACTGAAAGAAATGATTATATGCCTGGAACCATCGTCTCCGACACAGAAAGGTTCATACACAAAAAGAGCATTTCACATAAGGAATATACTTTTTTCCCAAACAATGGAGTCATCTGTGTTTATATTCATATTATTGATGGTGCACCCTCTTTCAGTGTCTCCAACAAGTCCAAGTCATGATTTCCAAAATCTTCTGAAATGTTTACTCACCAAAAGCCCTGACAAGAGGTTGAAAAACACAAATGTGACACAAATGCAAATAATCCTCTTCTCTAGATTTAATTTCAATCTTAAGTGATCTATTTGCTCTTTTTTTATAAGAATAAACCTGCCAGAGTTACAGAAACACGGCTTCTGGATGATGGAAGAACAGAATTAGAAAAAGAAGATGGTGGACAAGAAGACCATCGCCTTGACTTCTGGAGTTTTTTTTTTTTGTTATGAGAAAGTAGTACAACCCGACCTGCACGGTTTGTAATATTTTATAAACGTATATTATGAGACTTGGTCAATGTGTGTTCCTTCCTTTCTCCACTTATCATAAATTATGTTACACAATGTCATGAAATAAACGAGTGCACTAAAATAATGTGAAATATTGCCTCATTTTTCAAATCATCTTCAATCAACGACCACAGCTACAACTGATGCAGTTCATCAGCATATAAAGCAGACCCTCATTTTGAAACATTTTACCCATAAGACTGGAAGTGTCTCTTGGTCCACAAACCATCAGATGGCTCCTCTTAGTCTGAGCATCCATTAACACACTTAAGTTCCGAACAACCGTCATGACAGCTCTCTGAAGACATGCATGCAACAGGTGTTTGTGTGAGGTATTGATAGCCTGCTGATTTACAGCCCTTTGGAGGTCTCTCTTAAATTGGTTTAATTAGTTCATGATTTTGGTCTGGAGTTTTCATATAAAATCTTCCCAGTGAGCAGATTATGGTGGTTCAAGTGTAACAAATATCCATCCATCCATCCATCCATCCATCCATCCATCCATCCATCCATCCATCCATCCATCCATCATCCGTCCATCGATCCATCCGTCCATTTTCCAATCCATATTATCCTTTGAAGGGTCGCGGGCCGTGCTGCATCCCATCGCTCCTGTCTTCCCGCAGTAGGCAGGGGGACATTCTGAATTGGTTTCCAGTCAATTGCAGGGCAGAGAGAAATGAACCGTCCATACACACACATCAGGTAAATGAGGTGGATTTTCTGCCCCTTCATCTAAACATGTAATACACATCAATGAAAAGGTTTCTTCAGCCGTCATCTGTACTTTTTTGAAGGTGCCGGACGTTTCGCTTCTTATCCAAGATGCTTCTTCAGCGAGCTAAAGTCTTACTGGTGTCATGATCTGGTTGGCGACCAACGGGGGGCGCTGTGGGCCCCGCTTGCACCTGCACAGGTGCTGGTCGTCCCGATCAGATTGGCGACCAACGGGTAGCGACGCCAGCCCTGCCGGCAGCCTCGCAGGTGCTGGTCGTTATAATCACTGTCACTTAAAAGGACACCCGGCAAGACCATCCGTTGTCGGTTCACTGTTTGTTTGCTGCTTGATTGCTGCATGCATTGTGTATGTGTTTGTTTAACCTTGGCGGACTTTTACTTTTGGTCTTCTTTTGCTACTTTGTATTTTTTCCATTCAGATGATTTTGATGTATTACATTTTGTTCCTGCTGACCTTTATTTTAATACAATTTGTCAAACAACCTCCTGCTCCCTCCTGCCTGCTTTTTGGGATCCGCACCCACCATCACCACCTTGCAAACCGTGACAACTGGTAGTTTTGGCCCTATATATATATATATATATATATATATATATATATATATATATATATATATATATATATATATATATATATATATATATATATATATATATATATATCCCTAATGTCCAGACATGGCGGCGCCGGAAACTGCTATGATAGGTCCCTACTCTCAGGTCGGGGGGACCAGAGAACCACTCCCTGCAGCCCCACCGATTGTTCCTACATTCCTGACTAACGACTGGCCTGATTGCCCCACTCCCTCCGGTATCACTTCATCAGCTTTACTAATGTTCCCTAACCTATGTTGCCTAAGCAGGCTATTGTTCGAACGATCCAAATTGAACCTCACCCCACCATATCGGTTTAATGAAGGATTTAGCTTTTTTTATAAAAATTGCTTCTTTTACTCCCCTTTCAAACCATCTATGTTCTTTTGCTAAGATTTTAACCTCATTGTCATCAAATGAGTGGTTGCTAGCTTTCCCGGATAAACAGACACATGTAATACACAGTGAATAATATTGCCCTGGTGTAACATGAGTGATAAAGCAACAAAATCCACTTATTTTTGGCCATCTGTGGGTGTGGCAGAGATTGTCACTCTGTCATCTGAAAATGACATCAGAGTTCCTCAGGGCTCAGGTATAATGGCTCACCGGTTGCCTGACATGTACAATGATTCTGTTGAAACACTGGCCTTTGTTGCACTTATAATAATAATAATAATACATTTCATTTTCAGCGCTTTTTAAAAGCTCTCAAGAACACTTTACAGTCACAGACATGCATAGGTACAATAATAAATAAAATTCAATCTCAATAATTCTATATTTCACCGATTCAGGCTTCTCTCTTTTCCATTGTCCGTGGTGCCACACTTGACATAGCTGACAGGTAGACGCAGGGCCGGCTCTACCCAATTTGGTGCCCAAGGCGATATTACATCCCGGCGCCCCCAATACAATTCAATGACAACAGCCAACTGAGCAACAGTTTAAGTTGAGTAACAACAAACTCAACAGTAACAACAGTTAATTTGTCCAGTGTATCTGTCAACTAAAGACTAAAATTTGACACGTCTGGACTTCCTGGCAGCAAAGGCATCTATGGTGTCATCAAATGACACCTGCCGAGACATTTTACGGTTTATACTCATCAGGGCAAGTCCATTTAAACGCTCCAGAGACATGGTGGATCTCAGGTACGTTTTGATGAGCTTCAATTTGGAGAAGCTCCTCTCTGCAGCAGCAACTGTTACAGGAATGGTGACAGCAAACCTCAGAGCGACCCACATATTGGGGTAAACTTCCTTCAATTTCTTCTCCTGTAGGAAGCTGAGAAGTTCAAAGGTTGTCATTTTGGCTTTTTCCGGGGCTGGAAAACTCTGCAATTCCTGTACCAGTTCCTTCCAGTCCAGATCTGACTGCCCACCACAGCTGAGGGTGTTGCTGAGTGTTTGACATTGTTGACTTAGCTCTTCACTTCTTCTCAACTTCACCCAATGTCTCAAATCTTTCCCGCAGTGACACAATGGAGACATCCACCACCACATTGAAGAAGGAAACTTCCATTTTCTTGAGGGCGTCTGTCATTTCCTGGTCAGGAACCTCATAGGAGAACTGTCTCTTTGTTTTTCGCAATCTCTTCTGCTTAAGGACACTCTTTATATTCATCTTCTCACACATCTCCTTGACACACACTTGAGCAGAAGAAAATCCACTGTCTCTGTAGGTTACAAGGGAGGCTTCAGTTCTTCTCTGAAGGTCAACTGCAACATCCATTTGCATTGTGACTGACTGCAATAATTTGCTGACATGTTGAATCTTAGTCAGGATGTCATGCCAGACCAAGGTGCGGATTGAGAATCTGTAAGATCCAACCTCTTCAGCTAGAGTTTGTGCCTCGATTTTTATTGTTGGGTCTGTGGCGTTGTCCCTCACCTCTATAAGTGCATCTCTGACTTCTGCAGCCTGGTATCTCACAGCTTCTACGCTGTTGATTTGACTCTCCCATCTTATATCTGACCAGGATTTCAGGGTTATGGTCACATGTTTTTTTTTAAATGGACCATCGCTGAGTAGAGACCGAAAACAGTGTGAACATCTTCTGCAGGTAGTCAAAGTAGCAAGTGGCATCTGGAGAGCATTTTGCTGCATCAGCTACCACCAGATTCACTGTGTGTGCTCCGCATGGCACAAATAAAGCCCTTGGGTTTTTTTCCAGAAGCCTGGCTTGGACTGCTTTCCTCTTCCCTTTCATATTTGCTCCATTATCATAAGACCGCCCTCTACAGTCTTCAAATGGGATGCTGAGCTCTTCAAGTCTCTTGCAAATGAGGGTTGAAAGGCTTTCTCCAGTGGACTCCCTGCCTCAAGGAACCCCATAAAATACACTTTTATTTGTGGGGTGTCCTCAACTGTAACATGTCGAATGATCAGAATCAGAATCAGAATCATCTTTATTGCCAAGTATGTAGAACACACAAGGAATTTGTTTCCGGTAGAACACGCTGCACTAGTATCCTCGTCAAAAAAAAAAAAACTGCTAAGTGGCACTATACAGTTCCATTTTGGCTACTGTTGAAAGAGTTCAAAGAGTTAATGGCTTGGGGGAAGAAGCTGTTTAAATGTCTGCTGGATTTGGTGCGCATGGGTCGGTAGCGCCTGCCTGAGGGGAGTAGCTGGAAAAGGTGGTGGGCAGGGTGCGGAGGGTCCAGTTGGATTTTCGCGCCCTAGTTTGGATTCTTGCAGTGTGCAAGTCCTCGAGAGTGGGTAGGGCGGCGCCAATGATTTTTTCCGCCGTCCTAACTGTCCGTTGAAGTCGGATTTTGTCCATTTTTGTGGCGGCCCCGAACCAAACAGTGATGGAAGAACACAGGATGGATTCGATGACAGCCGTGTAGAAATGTTGCAGCACCTACTGTGGCAGGCCATGCTTCTTTAGCAGCCTCAGGAAGTACATTCTCTGTTGGGCCTTTTTCAGGATAGAGTTGGTGTTGACCTCCCACTTCATGTCCTGGGAGACTGTTATTCCCAGGAACTTGAAGGTCTCAACGGTTGACACCAAGCAGTTGGATAGTGTGAGGGGTAGCTGTGGTGATGGATGTTTCCTGAAGTCCACGATCATCTCTCTACTGTCTTGAGCGTGTTCAGCTCCAGGTTGTGCCGGCTGCACCAGAGCTCCAGCTGCTCCACTTGTTGTCGGTACGCAGATTCGTCGCCGTCTTTGATGAGACCGATGACCGTGGTGTCGTCTGCGAACTTTATGAATTCGACAGCTGGGTGCGTTGTGGTGCAGTCGTTCGTGTAGAGAGAGAAGAGCAATGGAGAGAGGACGCATCCCTGCGGGGCTCCAGTGCTCGTGGTTCGTGTTGTGGATGATATATTTCCCAGTCTGACCTGTTGTGTCCGTCCTGTCAGGAAGCTGAGGGTCCACTGGCAGATCGTAGGGGACACGCCAAGCTGGAGAAGTTTGGGGATGAGGAGTTCTGGGATGATTGTATTGAACGCAGAGCTGTAGTCCACAAACAGGATGCTTGCGTAGGTTCCTGTGTTGTCAAGGTGGTCGAGGATGTTGTGCAGTCCGATGTCCGAGGAGTCCGAGGAGACAGCCTACAGGGACGAGGTCAGCCGCCTGGCCACGTGGTGCAAGGACAACAATCTCCGTCTGAATGTGGAGAAGACGAAGGAGATTGTTGTGGACTTCAGGAGAGTGCGCCCCCAGCATGCTCCACTAACCATCGACGGTGCTGCAGTGGAGAGAGTGAGCAGCACCAAGTTCCTGGGAGTGCACATATCCGATGACCTGTCCTGGAGCCACAACACGGCATCAATGGCCAAGAGAGCCCACCAGCGCCTGTACTTCCTCCGCAAGCTCAAAAGAGTTGGAGCCCCGACCCCCATCACGACCTCCTTCTACCGCGGTACCATAGAGAGCATCCTGACCAGCTGTATCACTGTGTGGTACGGCGCCTGCACCGTGTCCTGCCGTAAGACTCTGCAGCGCATCGTGAGGACAGCTGAGAAGATCATCGGTGTCTCTCTCCCCCCCCTTCAGGACATCTACAACACCCGCCTCACCCGCAGAGCCATCCGGATCGCTGGCGATCCCACCCACCCCTCCCACAGCCTCTTCAGCCTGCTGCCATCGGGTCGGAGACTGCGGAGTCTCCGAGCCAAGACCAGCAGGCTCAAGGACAGTTTCTGCCACCAGGCAGTCCGGAGACTCAACTCCCTCCCAGCCCTGCCCAGCCTGCCCCTTCCCACTGCCACACTCACCGAACTCTGAGTACACGCTACATGCTGTACGATCATCCTGAACTCTATTTTTTTTGTTATTTCTCATTAGACAAGACCTCACTTCAACCCTTTCTAGTTGTTTGTTTTGCAATTACGACATTACGTCACTTTATGTACGTCACTTCCTCACTTTACATATGTCACTACCTCACTTTACATACGTCACTACCTCACTTTCCATACGACACTACCTCACTTTACATACAGAAATTACATGTATTGTCTGTTGTCAATTGTATGTCTTTTTTAGCCACGTTATAAGTGCCTTGCATGTCTTGCACGCTGGGTCCGAGAGGACATTAATTTCATCTGTGCTGTATGTCATGCATATTAGCATATTTGACAATAAAGCTGACTTTGACTTTGACTTTGATGTTGACTGCATCCTCCACAGACCTGTTTGCCCGGTAGGCAAACTGAAGAGGATCTAGCAGAGGTCCGGTGATGTTCTTTAGGTGGTTCAGCACGAGGCGTTCAAAGGACTTCATGACCACAGACGTCAGAGCAAAAGGTCGTTCAAAAGTCGTTCAATCCTGAGGGTGCTGGTTTCTTTGGAACTGGGACGATAGTAGACTGTTTGAAGCAGCATGGAACTTCACATTGCTCCAGGGATCTATTGAAGATTTGTGTGAAGACCGGAGCCAGCTGGTCAGCGCAGACTTTCAGACAGGAGGGGGACACTCTGTCAGGTCCCGCAGCTTTCTTGATCTTCTGCTGCTTGAAGAGCCGTCTAACGTCCATTTCATGGATCTGTAGGGCAGAGGGCGGAGATACGGTAGTTGTGGGCAGACCACACTGCTTGGGGGGATGGTAAACGATAATTTGTTATTGCTTTCAGACCATTCCACACCGATGCAGAGTCGTTAGCGGAGAACTGTTTGTTAAGCCTCTCCGCATAACTTTTCTTTGCGATGTTAATATCCTTCGTCAGCCTGTTTCGGGCGAGTTTGTAAACTGCTCGATCGCCGCTTTTAAATGCCGACTCTTTCTCTTTCCTAAGCTGCCTGAGTTTGGGAGTGAACCAGGGCTTGTTGTTGTTGTATGAGCGGAAGGACTTTGTTGGTACACACATGTCCTCACAGAAACTGATGTATGATGTTACAGTTTCTGTGTATTCATCCAATGTGCCCGTTGAAGTTTCAAAGACGCTCCAATCAGTGCAGTCTAAGCATTCTTGTAGCGCTAACTTTGCTTCATCTGTCCATTTTTTAACTGTCTTGACTACCGGTTTTACACATTTGAGTTTCTGTTTGTATGTGGGAATTAAGTGGATTAAATAGTGGTCAGAAAGACCCAAAGCTGCATGTGCAACAGACCGGTATGCACCTTTGAGTGCTGTGTAAAAATGATCTAGAATGTTTTGTCCTCTGGTGAAACAATCAATATGCTGCTTATATTTGGGAAGTTCACGGTTTGATTAAAATCGCCCAAAATGATCAGGGGTGATTCTGGATATTTTAGTTCGAGTTGGTTTACATGGTCCGCTAGTGTTTGTATACACGCGTTAGCATTAGCTTGTGGCGCGATGTACACTCCGACGATAATAAAGGAAGCGAACTCACGTGGCGAGTAGAATGGCTTGCAGTTGAGAGACAGCGATTCCAAGCCAGGGCTGCAGTGTGCGTCGAGCATCGTGACATCGGTGCACCATTCTTCGTTGATGTAGAAACATAGTCCACCATCTTTGGATTTCCCCGATTGCTCCGTGTCACGGTCGGCTCGAAGGAGACGGAATCCGGGTAGGTGTAGCACGGAATCCGGGTGGCGGTCACTGAGCCAGGTCTCAGTGAAGCACAGCGCAGCAGAGCGGGCAAATGTTTTATTGGTCTTTGTGAGAAGCAGAAGTTCGTCAATCTTGTTGGGTAGTGATCGTAGATTAGCGAGGTGGATCGATGGGAGCGGCGTTCGAAATCCACGCTGCTGTAGCTTGACGAGCACGCCGGCTCGCTTCCCCCTCCTACGCCGGCGTCTCATAGCTCCGTACAGAGCTGCTACGCCGCTCGCGAGCAGCCCCGAAAAACCTTGTAGATTTTGGTGTGTCGGTGAAAATAGTCCAAGGGTGGCTTCCCCAATGCTCAGTAACTCTTCCCTCGTGTAACTGAGCCGCGTAGGATCGCAAAAAACAAATGAAAATGACAAAACCAGGAACAATACTAAGGAGCGTGTGACCGAGGCTGCCATTCGCGGCGCCATCTTGAGATGACAGAAAGTTGCTCTTTATGGCTCAAATCAGGGGTGCAATCAAAAATGATTGAGAAGTACTTGTTTTGTCGAATTTCTTTGACCATTGCCTCCACAATCTTTTCACCAATGCAATCAATGAGTTCATTTTGAATATTTTTCCCAAATAGGATGCATGGCTAAAGCGTGTTTCCACATCAGCAACATGCTGCTTCAATACAGGATCAAACTTTGCCATGAGCTCTACTTCTTTCAGGAAGTTGCCGTTATTTGGTTCATGAAGTTTGCCTGTGGTTCCCTGAGAGCAATATTTCGCTCTGCCAATGACTGTATGATGGCCACCAACCTGGTCAGGACATCACGCCACCTCCTCCTTTCAGCTTCTACTAGTGCCATCTCAGCTCTGTCTATTGTTTGGCCCTTGTCAAGACCAGTTTCAAGTTCTTTCCATGAGGCCATGTGCTTCAAATGATCTGGACTGTTCTCATGAGATTTTAGTATGTTGGTGCAATTTTTCCAGTCATTTAGTCCATCACTGATTAGTTTGTATGTTTTCTGTGAGAAGAGCTTACAACAGAAGCAGTATAAACTGTTGGTTTTAATGGGATATACCATCCCACTCCTCTTGATCCTTTCTCCATTGCAAATTACAAATCCCGTCTCTCATGTGACCTGCCCTGACCTCTGATCCGCACTTACGCACCCAATAACAACACGTCACGTGCTCATACATAATTTAGGAACATGTCACTGTTTATTTATTAGTAATGTTAATATATATATATATATATATATATATATATATATATATATACACAGTAAAGTCTCGTTATATCGATATCGGATATATCGATAGTCCCGGTTATATCGATACTATTTCTATGCACGCACGGAGAAAATTACATGCAAACAGGGTCGGATATATCGATAGTCCCGGTTATATCGATATTTTTTCGGACTCCCTTAAATAGCGATATAACGAGACTTTACTGTATATATATATATATATATATATATATATATATATATATATATATATATATATATATATATATATATATATATATATATATATATATATATATATATATATATATATATGTGACGGGTGTCACAACAGTGACTGTCTTCATCTCCACGATGCTGCCGTCTTAATGAAGACCAGACGCGTGGATGTGTCTTTTTATTTCTTTTATTCCTGCAACACAGTATGGCAGAAGGGATGGGTGAAGTTGCATGGGTTTCGTCATGTGATTAACCTGAATCTCCTCGAGATCTCAAATGCAAAACATTGTAGATAACAAAACAGAATTAACAACATGTTATCGTATAGTGGTTATTTACAGAAAAAGAGAATACAACACAAGTTCACTGTTATTTACAAGATGTCCCTGAACGCATCATAGGCGGAGACTCGGCAGAACACGCGGTGCGCTTGTAATGGCTGGCGCACAGTTCAACCCGCCACGGACACTCACGGGCAAATGAAACACAACACAAGAAACTAAATATTGTTCAATAAAAACGAAATGAAACAATTATTACCTGCAACACAGTATGGGAGAAGGGATGGGTGAAGTCGCATGGGTTTCGTCTTGTGATTAACTGCGCAATAGAAAAGCACTATAAAGCACATGTGCTCCAAAGTTCCACTCGACAAAACGTGAAGTAAATAATGACACAAAAAGTAATCTGGACTCGAAATGAATAAGGGAACTAATTAGATAACACTAGACAGTACAAAAGGGGAAACAAAATAAGATATTGTCATGAAAATGCGCATTAATCGAGACCAACAGAAAATTGCGACTCACCCTGAATCTCCTCGAGATTGTTCTAGAAACTATGGGCGGGACATGGTGCCACACTGTGCGCCGTTGCGTCACTTCCTTCATAATTTAATAATCTAAGTGCACAACTCCGTTATATATATATATATATATATATTGTGGCGGGCACTAGGACCAGGCATCTCACCCAGCAGGTGCAGGGGAGGGGGCAGTTCATGTTGCATGTATTGCACTGCTTTTGCTGTTCAGTTCAGATCCACTTGTTAGCCGTTTGAATAAACACGTCTCCACATATTCATCGTGTGTGCTCATTCCTCAACGGCTACAATATATATATATATATATATATATATATATATATATATATATATATATATATATATATATATATATATATATATATATATATATATATATATATATATATATATATGTAACGGAGTTGTGCGCTTAGATTATTAAATTATGAAGGAAGTGACGCAACGGCGCACAGTGTGGCACTATGTCCCGCCCATAGTTTCCAGAACAATCTCGAGGAGATTCAGGTTAATCACAAGACGAAACCCATGCGACTTCACCCATCCCTTCTGCCATACTGTGTTGCAGAAATAAAAGAAATAAAAAGACACATCCACGCGTCTCGTCTTCATTAATACAGCAGCATCGTGGAGATGAAGACAGTCACTGTTGTGACACCCGTCACATTGGTGCCGTGACCCGGATCACAAGTGACTCTCCACTTCGGACCGGGACCGCGATGCTGCACAATGAAGACGCTGTGCAGTCCCATCACTCGGTGGACGGTGTGTCGACCCCCGTTTTGAAAATACATGTAGTGTGTTAATTGTCTGACCTGCTGTTTTGCAATTAGTGTGTTTTTTTTTCATGTACGTGTTTTCGTGTGTTAAGTCTAAGAATGAGCTCCTTACATGTAACAAGTAGCACACCTTTGAGTGTGTTGGTAGAGGCTTCCCAACCGTGTAACAGTTGTATAGTGCAATCCAGAGTGGTGTAGGTTGTACAGAGGGGAATGGGCAGGTTCAAGCTGAGGCCACTTATGTTAGTGGGGACAGAGTTCCTTCCCAGACCCAGTGCAGTGCATCTACGACGAGCGCACAGACAACTGATACACCAGCAACAGATACCTTTCTCCAGTCTGTCACAGTTATGTAGTGCTATGCAGGGTGATGTAGTTTGTACAGAGGGGAATGGGCAGGTGCGAGCTGAGGCCACTTATGTTAGTGGGGACAGAGTTCCTTCCCAGACCCAGTACAGTGCATCTCCGACGAGCACACAGACCCTGACACACCGGCGACAGATCCCTTACTCCAGTCACCTGACGTAGTTGGTCAGATGAGTGACATAATTAGACAGCATTTTTGTACATCCTTGCCCGATAACCTTGTCTATTTTGCCTGTTGGTCTTTCTGTTGTCTTCCGTGTGTATGTTGCCTCACTTCTGCATAATTTAAGGGGGGTGTATGTAACGGAGTTGTGCGCTTAGATTATTAAATTATGAAGGAAGTGACGCAACGGCGCACAGTGTGGCACTATGTCCCGCCCATAGTTTCCAGAACAATCTCGAGGAGATTCAGGGTGAGTCGCAATTTTCTGTTGGTCTTGATTAACGCGCATTTTCATGAAAATATCTTATTTTGTTTCCCCTTTTTTACTGTCTAGTGTTATCTAATTAGTTCCCTTATTCATTCGAGTCCAGATTACTTTTTGTGTCATTATTTACTTCACGTTTTGTCGAGTGGAACTTAGGAATATGCGCTTTTCTATCGCAGTTAATCACAAGACGAAACCCATGCGACTTCACCCATCCCTTCTGCCATACTGTGTTGCAGGTAATAATTGTTTCATTTCGTTTTTATTGAACAATATTTAGTTTCTTGTGTCGTGTCTCATTTGCCCGTGAGTGTCCGTGGCTGGTTGAACTGTGCGCCAGCCATTACAAGCGCACCGCGTGTTCTGCCGAGTCTCCGCCCATGATGCGTTCAGGGACATCTTGTAAATAACAGTGAACTTGTGTTGTATTCTCTTTTTCTGTAAATAACCACTATACGATCACACGTTGTTAATTCTGTTTTGTTATCTACAATGTTTTGCATTTGAGAACAATCTCGAGGAGATTCAGGTTAATCACAAGACGAAACCCATGCGACTTCACCCATCCCTTCTGCCATACTGTGTTGCAGAAATAAAAGAAATAAAAAGACACATCCACGCGTCTCGTCTTCATTAATACAGCAGCATCGTGGAGATGAAGACAGTCACTGTTGTGACACCCGTCACATATATATATATATATATATATATATATATATATATTCTAGACACTAAGTGAGGGCACCAATGGGCATAGAAAATTATTATTTTCCCTCGAGGCCAAGAGGGACTGGCAGCGTGGCGGCGCCCCTCCAGTAGATGACGCCCTAGGCGACCGCCTATATCGCCTATGTCAACATTGGCTAATATCTGCTCTTATAAATGATTGGAATTCCCGTATAAAAGTTGCAGTATGCCGTACATCATTTGAACCGGGGGAGTTGGAAGAGCGTAGTTAGAAAGCAAGCACAACCGGCTCTCGAGGCTTGTCAACCACTGACCACATATTTCTAGCAGTACCAAAACAAACTGCGTATCATACCTCTGAAGATGGAGGTTACTGATTCGCTGTGGCGACCACTTGAAGGGAAAAGCCGAAAGGAAAAGACGAAGAAGAGTTTTTTTTTTACATTACATTATTTTCTTAAACTTATCGCTTGTTAGCATTCTTACTGTTGTCATTGTTATTAGTTTATTTATTTATTTTCGATAAATACAATTTGCTGGTCGAAGCATCCAACCCAAAACGTCTCGTGAAGTTTTTTTTTTTTTTTGTATCTTAGCAACGCCGGAATAAACCATGGAAAGGTGCGATTGTGTAAAAAATGAAACGTTGAACGCTGGTAAAGAATGCCATTCTCAGATAAATTGTTTATATGAAAACAATTCAAACAAATGCTTACATGCACACGTATGGTTACATTATTTTAATTGGTGTGATTTGTTGCGACTATTTTTTCAACCGCGCCCCTTGGGTGCTTTGGAGTGACCCGCGCATCCGACTTCCGGTTAGGACAACGAAGTATTGGAGCACCCGAAATCTAAAACGGTATTTATTACCATCCTATCTAAATGCGTCGGTATTAATTTCATACTTATTTTATATTTGGCTATCTTCATACCTATTAAAGTTCATGTCTTATTTTGACAAACTACGGCATCATTTCTTCTCATATAAGATGGAGAACTTCATCCTGTATGATGAGCTAGGAGGAGGTTCAACATCAATTGTCTACAAAGGAAGACTTAAGGGAAATCTAAATTATGTCGCCCTCAGATGCAGTGAAAAAGTCAAGAGACCTGAGATCACCAACCATGTAGGATTTCAATGTTTTTTTTTGCATTGTACATGTAATATATTGTAGATGGACAAATGCTCAAATTTGACAAATATGTGAGCAGTTTTACTTCTCTACTGGAATGACCAAAAGAAGATAAACATCGTCTCTGTTTTGTTGCAGGTCCGTCTGAGTCAAGATCTCAATCATCCAAACATTGTTCGCTTTTATGAATGGTATGAAACCAAAAAGCACTTGTGGGTAGTCGTAGAGCTCTGCACAGGTCAGTAACTACTGAAACTTAATCACTACTTTGAGAGTGTACTTGTTTTCTTTCACCATTGATCTGTGAAAAATACTTCCTCTGATGATGACCGAATTATGTCATTTGTTTTCTGTGGCATAGTACTGCCCGTGCTTTTGGCAAAAATGAGATAATTTTATTTTCTGAAACAAAATCGTTTTTTTTTCTTTTGCAATTAGACTTCTTGGTGTCTCTTTAACCATACTCTCTCTCTCTCTCTCTCTCTCTCTCTCTCTCTCTCTCTCTCTCTCTCTTATATATATATATATATATATATATATATATATATATATATATATATATGTAACGGAGTTGTGCGCTTAGATTATTAAATTATGAAGGAAGTGACGCAACGGCGCACAGTGTGGCACTATGTCCCGCCCATAGTTTCCAGAACAATCTCGAGGAGATTCAGGTTAATCACAAGACGAAACCCATGCGACTTCACCCATCCCTTCTGCCATACTGTGTTGCAGAAATAAAAGAAATAAAAAGACACATCCACGCGTCTCGTCTTCATTAATACAGCAGCATCGTGGAGATGAAGACAGTCACTGTTGTGACACCCGTCACATTGGTGCCGTGACCCGGATCACAAGTGACTCTCCACTTCGGACCGGGACCGCGATGCTGCACAATGAAGACGCTGTGCAGTCCCATCACTCGGTGGACGGTGTGTCGACCCCCGTTTTGAAAATACATGTAGTGTGTTAATTGTCTGACCTGCTGTTTTGCAATTAGTGTGTTTTTTTTTCATGTACGTGTTTTCGTGTGTTAAGTCTAAGAATGAGCTCCTTACATGTAACAAGTAGCACACCTTTGAGTGTGTTGGTAGAGGCTTCCCAACCGTGTAACAGTTGTATAGTGCAATCCAGAGTGGTGTAGGTTGTACAGAGGGGAATGGGCAGGTTCAAGCTGAGGCCACTTATGTTAGTGGGGACAGAGTTCCTTCCCAGACCCAGTGCAGTGCATCTACGACGAGCGCACAGACAACTGATACACCAGCAACAGATACCTTTCTCCAGTCTGTCACAGTTATGTAGTGCTATGCAGGGTGATGTAGTTTGTACAGAGGGGAATGGGCAGGTGCGAGCTGAGGCCACTTATGTTAGTGGGGACAGAGTTCCTTCCCAGACCCAGTACAGTGCATCTCCGACGAGCACACAGACCCTGACACACCGGCGACAGATCCCTTACTCCAGTCACCTGACGTAGTTGGTCAGATGAGTGACATAATTAGACAGCATTTTTGTACATCCTTGCCCGATAACCTTGTCTATTTTGCCTGTTGGTCTTTCTGTTGTCTTCCGTGTGTATGTTGCCTCACTTCTGCATAATTTAAGGGGGGTGTATGTAACGGAGTTGTGCGCTTAGATTATTAAATTATGAAGGAAGTGACGCAACGGCGCACAGTGTGGCACTATGTCCCGCCCATAGTTTCCAGAACAATCTCGAGGAGATTCAGGGTGAGTCGCAATTTTCTGTTGGTCTTGATTAACGCGCATTTTCATGAAAATATCTTATTTTGTTTCCCCTTTTTTACTGTCTAGTGTTATCTAATTAGTTCCCTTATTCATTCGAGTCCAGATTACTTTTTGTGTCATTATTTACTTCACGTTTTGTCGAGTGGAACTTAGGAATATGCGCTTTTCTATCGCAGTTAATCACAAGACGAAACCCATGCGACTTCACCCATCCCTTCTGCCATACTGTGTTGCAGGTAATAATTGTTTCATTTCGTTTTTATTGAACAATTGCATTTGAGAACAATCTCGAGGAGATTCAGGTTAATCACAAGACGAAACCCATGCGACTTCACCCATCCCTTCTGCCATACTGTGTTGCAGAAATAAAAGAAATAAAAAGACACATCCACGCGTCTCGTCTTCATTAATACAGCAGCATCGTGGATTCTAGACACTAAGTGAGGGCACCAATGGGCATAGAAAATTATTATTTTCCCTCGAGGCCAAGAGGGACTGGCAGCGTGGCGGCGCCCCTCCAGTAGATGACGCCCTAGGCGACCGCCTATATCGCCTATGTCAACATTGGCTAATATCTGCTCTTATAAATGATTGGAATTCCCGTATAAAAGTTGCAGTATGCCGTACATCATTTGAACCGGGGGAGTTGGAAGAGCGTAGTTAGAAAGCAAGCACAACCGGCTCTCGAGGCTTGTCAACCACTGACCACATATTTCTAGCAGTACCAAAACAAACTGCGTATCATACCTCTGAAGATGGAGGTTACTGATTCGCTGTGGCGACCACTTGAAGGGAAAAGCCGAAAGGAAAAGACGAAGAAGAGTTTTTTTTTTACATTACATTATTTTCTTAAACTTATCGCTTGTTAGCATTCTTACTGTTGTCATTGTTATTAGTTTATTTATTTATTTTCGATAAATACAATTTGCTGGTCGAAGCATCCAACCCAAAACGTCTCGTGAAGTTTTTTTTTTTTTTTGTATCTTAGCAACGCCGGAATAAACCATGGAAAGGTGCGATTGTGTAAAAAATGAAACGTTGAACGCTGGTAAAGAATGCCATTCTCAGATAAATTGTTTATATGAAAACAATTCAAACAAATGCTTACATGCACACGTATGGTTACATTATTTTAATTGGTGTGATTTGTTGCGACTATTTTTTCAACCGCGCCCCTTGGGTGCTTTGGAGTGACCCGCGCATCCGACTTCCGGTTAGGACAACGAAGTATTGGAGCACCCGAAATCTAAAACGGTATTTATTACCATCCTATCTAAATGCGTCGGTATTAATTTCATACTTATTTTATATTTGGCTATCTTCATACCTATTAAAGTTCATGTCTTATTTTGACAAACTACGGCATCATTTCTTCTCATATAAGATGGAGAACTTCATCCTGTATGATGAGCTAGGAGGAGGTTCAACATCAATTGTCTACAAAGGAAGACTTAAGGGAAATCTAAATTATGTCGCCCTCAGATGCAGTGAAAAAGTCAAGAGACCTGAGATCACCAACCATGTAGGATTTCAATGTTTTTTTTTGCATTGTACATGTAATATATTGTAGATGGACAAATGCTCAAATTTGACAAATATGTGAGCAGTTTTACTTCTCTACTGGAATGACCAAAAGAAGATAAACATCGTCTCTGTTTTGTTGCAGGTCCGTCTGAGTCAAGATCTCAATCATCCAAACATTGTTCGCTTTTATGAATGGTATGAAACCAAAAAGCACTTGTGGGTAGTCGTAGAGCTCTGCACAGGTCAGTAACTACTGAAACTTAATCACTACTTTGAGAGTGTACTTGTTTTCTTTCACCATTGATCTGTGAAAAATACTTCCTCTGATGATGACCGAATTATGTCATTTGTTTTCTGTGGCATAGTACTGCCCGTGCTTTTGGCAAAAATGAGATAATTTTATTTTCTGAAACAAAATCGTTTTTTTTTCTTTTGCAATTAGACTTCTTGGTGTCTCTTTAACCATACTCTCTCTCTCTCTCTCTCTCTCTCTCTCTCTCTCTCTCTCTCTCTCTCTCCATCTCTCTTTTTCCCTCTTGTGTGTTAGGTGGTTCCTTGGAGTCTGTTATTGCTCGTGATGGATGTGTACCTGAAGATACGGTCAGGAAGTTTGGATGGGACTTAGTCAAAGGACTAGAACATATCCACAAATTAGGAATCGTTTTTTCTGACCTGACCCCAACTAAGGTTGTATTTGTACATGTCATGTTATCAAAACATCACAGACGTGTACATATATATATCCAGCCTCCCTGTGTGGAGTTTGCATGTTCTCCCCGGGCATGTGTTTTTTCTTGGTACTCTGGTTTCCCCCCCTCACAAAAACATATACTCCAGATTGTCCCTAGGTGTGAATGTGAGTGTCAATGTGGACGGTTGTTCGTCTCTGTGTGCCCTGTGATTGGCTGACAACCAGTTCAGGCTGTGCTCACCTACTGCCCAATGATGGCTGGGATTATCTCCAGCACCCCCGCAAACCCAGTGAGGATTAAGTGGAACACAAAATTAATGAATAAATCAATGTCATCTTTCATTTAATAGATCCTGCTGGATAGTAGTGGTAATTTAAAGTTAAGTAACCTCAGCCATTCCAAGGTGGACAGGGAAACACTTGAAGATTTCTTGTCATTGTGTTCTGCATGTGAAGATGCAGAGGAAAACAATCAACATAATATTAAAAAAAGGTTTCAAGGTCAGAGTCATTGTATTATTCCATGTCTTACTATTATCTCACGCGCATCGTCACTTTATCGGACTGTGCATATATTTTCAGGCTCAGCAAGTTACATGGCTCCAGAAGTCCTCCAGGGATCAGAAACGACTTTCACCTCAGATATTTGGGCTCTTGGTTGTATTCTCTACTACATGTACACTGGTATGTCACACACAAAGGCAAAATGTCATTTTCTTTGTACTGTGTAATCTGTGTTTACCCAAACCTTGCTTTGCCCGAAAAACATGTTTTAAATACTAATAAATAAAAGAGGAGTAATTGTTATTGTAGGTAAGCCACCATTTTTCTCTACTCACCACGATGCACTCACTGCTATGGTTTTACACCAGGAACCCTCATCACCTGTGCAGACAGGTATTGTATACATTAATTATTGCTTAGAAAATCAAAAGACCTTGACTCATTTCTTTAAAATATGCAATACAATACAGTTATATGCTTTTTTTATACATGCACTATGTACAGTTCATTTTATGAAACATTTTTGCAAAGTCAAACTTTTCAGTCTTCTGACAAATCTATATGCATAGATTACGTTGTTTTTATTGTTTTAAACCCCCCCTTCCAATTTTGCTGCTGTAGATCGAAAATGTCCCCATTGTGGGACTATTAAAGCTTTCTGATTCTGTTTCTGATAAAAAGGAATATTTGTATAATAATGTTTCACTTGTACTATCCATACAGTGTTTCCGTTCAATCTTCCCAGTGAAGGTTTCCAAAATCTTCTGAGATTTTTACTCACCAAAAACCATGCTGAGAGGTCAGACAGGACACACAGACATACTGTATATTAATAAAGGCTTAACTAATCAAATTGTTCAAGTACAATTTGAAAATATAATTGCATGTTTTGACTACCCTGTAGGTAAACATGTTGAGTTGTTTTTTTTTTCTTCAGGATTAAGTGGCCAGACTTACTCAGGCACCAGTTTTGGACACACGTACAAAGTAAGGAAGATGACTTTGAGGTAATAGATGAATATGATCATCACAAAGAGTTTGTCGAACGACAAAATGTCATCCGCAATGGTGGTTCAGCAGTGCAAGGGTTTGCAACGTGAGCTTATTTCTGAGCATGTTTACTTCATGCTTTTCAATGATTGATAATGGATGTAGTTATTAACACGCATTGAGAATTGCAATGATGTTGCCCTGAAGAGTATTCTATTCTCATGCTTCTACGAAATCAGGACTTTGGAGAAGTCAACCTCATCACAGACAAAAATCACAAGCATACCAGACAGTGGGAAGGAGACACAAACTGCAGTTTGTAGAGTTATGAAGAAGAGTCAGGGATCATTTAGGATTTTGGCAGAGCCCCAAAAGCAGGATGAGGAAGAAAAGATGCAAGGCAAATCCGCGACTCAACAAATGGCTCAAAATCTGCAACTTCAAGAGTCAGACACACCAGGTAATACTTTTCAGGGATCATTTTTAATGACACTAAATCAAATGTTCATCCATCCCTTTTCTTCTCCTCACAAGTGTTGTGGCAGTGCTGCGGCCTTTCCGAGCTGTATTTGGGCAATCGGTAGTCCCAGAACTACGTAGTTGTCAGGATGTCACAGGGCGCATTTCGACAAACAACCAATCACACCCGAGTACATTTAGAGTGTTCAATTAACCCAGTGGTTCTTAACCTGTGGGGTATGGGGAATTCCCCACAAGTTAAGAACCACGGCATTAACCTGTCATGTCATGTCTTTGGAATGTGGTAAGAAACCCAAGTACACAGAGAAAACGATAGGAAGAACACGCAGACTCCACACAAGAAGGGTGGGGCTCAGAATTGAATGCATGACCTTTGATATGAAAGCCAATTGGCAACTGTGCTGCCCATACTGTATATTTTATTTTATTACAGTTCTTGTTTCGACTTTTATCAGCAGTTGTTGTTGATTACATTTTTTGTTCATATTATCAGCAATGTAGTTTTTAGTGATAAACTGCAGTGGCAATCAAACATCAGCATGTTTATGAAATATCCATCCATCCATTTTCAATAATAATAATAATAATAATAATAATAATACATTTCATTTATAAGCGCCTTTCAAAACTCTCAATGACACATACCGCTTAATCCTCAGGGTCGCGGGGGGTGCTGGAGTCTATCCCAGCCGTCTTCGGGCACAAGGCGGAGGACACCCTGAATTAGTTGCCAGCCAATTGCAGGGCACATAAAGACATACAAACAGTCACTCTGGAGTGTTCAATCTGCCTGCCATGCATGTTTTGGAATGTGGGAGGAAACCGGAGGACCCGGAGAAAGCCCACGCGGGGACCGGCTCTCGCCGCCTTGCTGGAGCTCAAACACTTAGAAAATATTCAAAAAGTAGAGGCCGAGATACCCACGTGCATGCCCGGGTTCGGTGCTTTAAAGCTGGCTTGAAGACCTCCGCAGACGCCCGCTTTAACACTTCCATGGATGCAGCGTCACCCCCGAGCTCACTCCCCCGTGACGCTCACTCCCCCGTGACGCAGTTCCCCGGGCGGGAACAACTTATTTCTTTCTCTGAGAACATGCAAACTCCACATAGGGAGGCCGAGCGGGACGCGAACTGGCGTGCTAACCACTCGATTCCCGGGCAGCCCTTGTTTGTGAAATATGAATTCTTCAATTGAAAATTTACTTGACCACCCAGTCTCACGAAAGGATTATGGGCCTTATCATATTAGGATTTTGTTTCTAAAATTCTTTAAATCTAAACCTCCCCAGACCTGCAAACTTGACAAATTGAATTTCCACAATGAGCTGGCCAGTAGTTCATTATAATATTGAATATGGCACTTTCTGCACAGGTGGACACTCTAAGTTCTCACAGTGGATACATGCACTCACATAATAAACTCCATATGTAGCCGCAGATCCCCTGCGGCAGGTTGACGAATGAGTGGGTAACAGGTTCTCAGACCACCACCATACATTCACACGAACCCTGCCACACACCAGTGTGAGTCGCATTGGGGGCAAGGTGGATGAGGTTTAATGGCACAGTCTAATCGTGTCCAATGTAAGTCCACAGTGATTTGAATAGAATGAGTGGCGTGGCAAGATTGATGATCTTTAAAGGACAACCAACACCATTTTTAGTTTACTAACTGACATCAGAAACATGTTTTATAGCATCTAAAATACCCAAAACACGCAGGCTGATATTTTTAGTCAAATGCAAAACACCAATAAAAATGACTTAGTGTCCCAAAACTACTTTAAAATGACCTCGGAGATGACGAGTTTCAGAAGGTCCCGCCCCCTTGTTCGTGGGCAGGACGTCTTGCCTTGCTGGAGAATCAAAACAATGGCTTCAGATTCGGAGAAGATGCTTTCTTGTTACTTATCCAGTTATGAATATGATACGAATAATTCTGAAAAGGAAATCATAAATGTTTGCAATCGATTAAAGAAGTCACATTTCCAATGTAGCACCCATAAAATGCACAAGATGGCGCCCAAGCTCCGTTGGAAATGGGCTGATTTGTCTGCTGGGAATTTGTGTCAACTACTATCAAGTAGTAGTCTTGGTGCAACACACAACGATTCACCATCGCGTTATTTATGTTGTTTTCCTTCCACCATCAACACGGATCAACACGAAGTTTTCACACCAAACAAAGTACCCAAAATGCATTGTGTGTCGCTTTCTCGGTCAGGGGCGTTCCAGACGTGACGTCACGTCAGGCATCGTCATCAACTCGAAACCAAAACGTAAAATATAACTACAGTAAAGTCACGTTATATCGATATTCTCGGGAGTCGGAAAAAATATTGATATAACCGGACTATCGATATATCCGATCCTCATCTCATCTCATTTTCCGTACCGCTTATTCCTCATTAGGGTCGCGGGGGTTGCTGGAGTCTATCTCAGCTGTCTTTGGGCATGAGGCGGGGGACACCCTGAATTGGTTGCCAGCCAATCGCAGGGCACACAAAGACATACAACAGTCACTCTCACACTCACACCTAGGGACAATTTGGAGTGGTCAATCTGCCTGCCATGCATGTTTTTGGAGTGTGGGAGGAAACCGGGGGACCCGGAGAAAACCCACGCGGGTCCGGGGAGAGCATGCAAGCTCCACACAGGGAGGCCGGACCAGGACGCGAACCGGCGACCTCTGCACTGTGAAGCCGGTGTGCTAACCACTCGACTACCGGGCCGCCCTATATATATCCGATCCTGCGGCATGTAAATTTTCTCCTTGCGTTCATAGAAATAGTATCGTAATAAGCAATACTATCGATATAACCGATATCGATATAACGAGACTTTACTGTATATGCCGTGGAATCTTTGTAAAATACGCTCAGTAGAAGTCATTTGAAGTGATTTTACAAATTATGGACGCAACTTGTCCGGAGGCGTCGGTTGTCCTTTAAAGTTATGTTATTTCCTTTTGCAAAACAATGTTCCCCGTGTAACAAGATAATCCATCAAAGTTCAGGCCGAAGAATGACATAGATGATAACATGGAGATAATTTCTCTGCTCAGGTATTTAGATTTAGTGAATATTTATTCTCCTTTTTATCTATTATCTTTAGATGTCTCACCATTGCACATAAAATTAAATGTTTTGTTGTTTTAGCTCCTGTGAAATTTCAAGTGCAAGTTGCATCATCTCAGACTCTTTAAATTGTAGTCGTTCTCCTAAATGGAGTGACATCCACATTGTAAAGGTACTGACAAACATTTGTTTTCATTTGTTCATGCCATTATAGTAAACCCAGACATATGTCACTTTTGTTTGATTTTATTTAGTAACTTCAGTTTAAACGTGTGGTTTGTTCAACAGTTTAGATTTGCTGATTTAGTGACCAATCACAGGAATAAGCTTCAACACACCCAAAAACCTATGTAGCCATACATAATATGGATTTTGGAGTTTGGATTATTGTTGTAGGTCAACTCTGAAATTTTCTATTCAATAAATTCTATGCAGCTCCACAGGTATAAACACAGTATTCTAATTTACATCTGCATTTGTGTCATATGAATTAAGCAGAAATTTACAACAGGTTTTTATCCATCTCGTGAGACGGCAATTTTGCCCCTTGCTGTCAAATGAAAATGACATCACACTCTCCTGAGTTCAGAGGTTTTTCTACAATCTAATTTGAAGACGTGCTCCTTTATGTTGAACTTTGTACCGAGAGAATGCTTCTTTTAACTGACACTGTCAAGAAAAAAACTCAGTTATTTTCAACTCAGATTATTTGAAAAAATCGTATGCAAAGTGATCCCCAGCAAGCATACATGCAGAACAATAATGTACAATTGACTTTTTGCGAGTATTCAGAAATACCCTGTCTCCATCTGCTGGTGTAATTTATATACATTATTTCTTGCAAGGCGTTGGCTTGTTTGGATTTGAACAATAAATCTGTTTTCATTTCATCTTTCTTCAAGAAAACGACTGGCATCGACATCCCGTCTTGAGTGAATGCAGTTTGGCAAGCTGAATCAGACCATACTGTTTCCTCAAGGTACAGTAAGCAAACATATGAACTCCACACAGGAACTTCTGCAGCCTGGAATCAATCAACAACCTCTGCACTGTGAGGCAGACGTAATAACCAGTTGTCCACTGTGACGCCCCAAGAAATAAGTTTTAGTTCTAATTTGCTCCGGTGGAGCAGCTCCTGTCACTTAATCAGGAAAAGTGGAGTGTCTTCATTCAAAAGCTCCATACATCCCTCAAAGGAGAGAACATATCAGTTGCTGCTTCCACAGATACTTGGTTCAGAGTCGAATTGTTGGACTATATCTGCTCTCTGGTGCAACATACAGATGTCAGGATGATTCTCTCAAAAATGGAAAGAACATTTCTGGTCATGTTTAAATTAAAATAAATAAATAAATGATTTGTTCTATTCATTTTTAGAAACCCAACACATTTAAAATAATAATGATACAATTTCCCTCCAGTAATATAGTTTACCCCAGATAATTATATTAACGGATACAACTGAACTCACGAGTACAAAACATGATTTCATTTGCTCTGCTCATTCATAATGTGATGTACACACACAATTCTTCCTTTTAATTAGAAAAATGCTCAAGATAGAACAACTCAACTCCCTTTCCCTTTTCTCTGGGCACTGTGAACAACATTCCTCTTTAATAAAGAGGAATGTTGTTGTTGTCGTATATATAAAGAGTCTTTATATATGACGAGGCACTTGTCAGGAATTTGCTCACCATTAGCAATTGAAGTATAGACCATCATTATTGTCCAGCAGGTGGCATCATTAACTCTTTAAAATATAGCTGTGCCTTTCTCTCTCTCTCTCTCTCTCTCTCTCTCTCTCTCTCTCTCTCTCTCTCTCTCTCTCTCTCTCTCTCTCTCTCTCTCTCTCTCTCTCTCTCTCTCTCTCTCTCTCTCCCTCTCTCTCACCCCCCTCTCTCCCTCACACTCGCACGTGCACACACACACATGACACACGCACACGCATACACGTGTTTGCCACATGGTGGGGACATGGTGTGAAAAATTTTGACTCATGGAACCCAATTTAAAACATGAAAAAAACATTTAAGAAACTCATAAAAATGTGATTTTAGGACCCATATTTTTGCCTGTGCTCACTCATAAATCATTTTAATTGGCATAATTCTTGATTAATTTTTCCAGGTTTTTCGCAACTCCGTGGGGACTTAACGAATCATGTCAAAACGTCTGTGTAAGCTCTCAGTCGTACAGGAGTGGTCCATCGATGAGAAGGTTTCTTCAGCCGTCATCTGTACTTTTTGAAGGTGTCGGACATTTCACGTCCTATCCAAGAGGCTTCGTCAGCGAACTAAAGTCTGACTGGTCGTATCGGCCCTATTTATATTATACCCGGGAGAGGCCACGCCATGTATATATATATTGTCTGCCAAAAATACATAAAGAAGGGGTCCCCCTCAGACCCATTGTTTGTAGCATTGACTCCTCTACATACAATGTAGCCAAATATTTAAAAACTATCTTAGCTCCGTTGGTTGGTAATACAAAATATCACGTAGAGAACACCACAGGGTTTGTACAGAGGATCAAAGACCTCATATTGGAACCTGAGGAAACTTTGGCATCTTACGATGTGACTTCTCTCTTTACATCTGTCCCAACCCCAGCAGCAGTCTCAGTGGTGAGGACGAGACTGCTGGCGGATGTTTCTCTGCATGAAAGAACCAAACTTAAACCGGATCACATCTGCCAATTATTGGAAATCTGCCTTAATACTACATATTTTCACTTTCGGGAGAAATTTTATAAACACATTCATGGTTGTGCTATGGGCTCACCAGTTTCACCCATAGTGGCTAATCTGTACATGGAAGAGATGGAGAAACAGGCCCTCACATCCTTCCCGAAGACAAAACCTAGACACTGGTTTAGATATGTGGACGATACTTTTGTCATAATTAAAAAAAAACAAGAAATTCAATCCTTCACAGATCACCTCAACTCTGTAGACATGAACATTAAATTTACTCGTGAGGACATTAAAGATAACCAACTAGCCTTCTTGGATTGTAAAATAATTATAAAAGAGGACAGAGCGCTAAAAACAGAAGTCTTTAGGAAGGCTACGCACACTGACCAATACTTACATTTTGACTCTAACCACCCTTTACAACACAAACTTGGAGTTATCAGAACCCTCCAGCATAGGGCTAAACTAGTACCAACTAGCATTGAAGGTAGAGAAAAGGAGTCAAAACATATCAGGAGAGCACTCACTAACCGTGGGTGCCTTCAGTGGCCATTCAACAAATGTCAGAAAGAAAGAATTGTAACGTCGCTTGAGGCTTGAGGGCTGGACGCAAGTGACGAGGGAAAGCGGGGAGGTTGGATCCAAAAATACACGGCGAGACAGAACTCCGGAACAGAAAGTCTTTACTGAGACACATATGCCAAAAAATCACAACAGGAGGGGAGGAGTGAGGATCAATGGAAAATGCAGACCTGACAGCAGGGAAGTCGCGAGGGTAGCTTTCTCCATACTCCGACGGAGACGGTAGTGTGCGATCGGCAAATATAGTCAGAAGGCACAATCAAAGGAATGACAAACAGCTGTGGGAACCCAGGTGAGTGATGATGGGAGGGGCCGTCTCCAGGGAGCAGCGGAGGAGATGACAGGAGGGGCGGGGCGCGCCCAGGACGGCGACGAGATGTGACAGTACCCCCCCTCAACGGACGCCTCTTGGCGGCCTACCAGGTTTGGATGTGTGAGCCGCATGGAACGCCCGGAAGAGAGATGGGTCGAGGATCCAGGCACGTGGGACCCACTGTCGTTCCTCCGGTACATAGCCCTCCCAGTCGACCAGGTACTGCGCTCCCCTGCCCATGCACCTGGAGTCCAGTATCTCCCGTACAGTGTAGACCGGTCCGTCGGCCAACATCCGGGGAGTAGGTGGGGGGTGGGCGTGGGGGCTAAGGAGCTGGTTTCCACTGGCTTGAGGAGGGAAACGTGGAATACGGGGTGGATCCGCATGGTGGATGGCAGCCGGAGCCTCACCGAGACCGGGCTAAGGATGGCCTCGATGGGGAAGGGATCAGGAAAGCGTGGGCCCAGACTTTAGTTCGCTGACGAAGCCTCTTGGATAGGAGGCGAAATGTCCGAAACCTTCAAATTTGTACAGATGACGGCTGAAGAAACCTTCTCATCGATGGACCACTCCTGTACGACTGAGAGCTTACACAGACGTATCAGTAAGATTGTCACGTTCTGGTTGGCGACCAACAGGTGGCGCTGTCGACCCTGCCTGCAGTTTCACAGGTGTTGGTTGTTTCAATCAGTGGCAGTTAAACCACGACCATTCTTTGTTTGGTCATTGTATTTGTTTCACCCTGTCCGGTTTGTTCCGTTTAGTGATGGGTAGATGAGGCATCCTGTATCGTTTCGACACAGTGACACACTGTAATGACACTGTATTGACACTGTGTTGCTGAATCTTCTTTTCATTTCGGCTTTTCCCTTCAAGGGGTCGCCACAGCAAATCAGTGTCCTCCATCTTTAGAGGTTTGATCCGCATGTTTGTTTTGGCCAAACTTTTACGTCGGATGCCCTTCCTGACACAACCCTCTGTATTTATCTGGGCTTGGGACCGGCACAAGAAGACATATGTCCCTTTGTGGCTACAGAACAAGCAACTCGCTCAGTAAAAGGCTCCCAAACACAAAATGGTCATTGGCACAGCAACATTCATAAAACTGTTGCTTAATATTGACACCTGATGGACTTGCAGGAAACATATGACAGGGTCATCTGACACTGATCTGTCAACACACACTTTTATCTTGGCAAGGTACGTAGTCTGGAAAATAAATAGATAAATACACAAATAAACATATATAAATAAAGAAATAAAGAAATAAATGAATAAATACATTGGTGAATAGGTAAATAAAGAAATACATATATAAATACAAAACATTTCATTGTACTTTTTTTTTAACCATTTAACGCCATAAACCAATAATGAGGAGCAACCCTGTACGGGTTTGCGTTCAAACATTTAATCTGGGCCGATTTACTCTTTTTTTAAGTCACATTATATTGAGCGGCCAGTTCATTCAGAATATATTTGAACGCGTACTTAAATATTAAATACAACCCAAACTTGATTTCCGTGCTGAAAAAGCAACCCCCCCTCAAATAGTCCATGTCCGACTCGTAACTAAGGAGATCACATTGTTTACGTGACGAGAAAGCCTAATTATGTCCTGCGACGTCATTATTCAGCGACGGAGAACGGAATCCATAAAGGGGGGGAAAACTGTTGGCATTTTCTTACCGAACATTTAATACAATATGAACCTCCAGAAGTTGTAATTTATAACTATTCTATCGTGAGTGTTTCGGTGTATTTCTTTCAACGCAATGATGATGTAATCCTCAAAAGGTTAACAATGATGTCATAAGGAACATGCCAGTTCCCATAGCAACAGTGGTTCCGGTAGTGCTCGCGTGATTTTCTTAAAGCGGTACGCGCGGGGTTTGCCCTGGAAGCTCGGCGCACACATCGACGCCTCAGTGTCGCTGGACCCATCACTAGTCCTATTTTGTCATACCTTCACTCATTGTTTTGTTTGCTACTTTGTTTTTTTGAGATTTTGTTCCTTCTGCTTTTATTTAATACAATTTGTCGAATACACCCTGCTCCTCCCTCCTGCTTGTTTTTTTCTGATCCACAACCATCCACCCCCTCGCAAACCATGACGAAAGGACCCGACCTACCACCAGATCCCGCAGGTACACTGGGCTGGTCTCATTTCCACCCTGTGCCTGACAGTGCCACATGCACGTCGAGCCATGCTTTGTCGCATGATCGTGTGAATAGAGTCACATTCACATCCACGACGAGCCGTACCACGTCCACATCAGGCCGAGACCAGTTCCCATGTGGCCGTCTGGGGTGCCACTCTGCGCCTGGCAGAGCATGTCCACGTTGAGCCATGCTTTGTCGTGTGTTTGTGTGAATTGAGTCACATTCACATCCACAACGAGCCGTGCCACGTCCACGTCAGGCCAAAACCTGGTCCCATGTGGCCGTCCGGGGTGCCACTCTGTGCCTGACAGAGCACATCCACGTTTAGCCATGCTTCGTCGTGTGTTTGTGTGAATTGAATCACGTTCACATCCACGATGAGCCGTGCCACGTCCACGTCCATGCCAGGCCGAGTCCCGTTCCCATCAGGCCGTCACTTTTCTGTTCCCCGGCGAGGTGAAGGACGCAGTCACCTTTTCTTTTATGTTCCCTGGAGATGCAAGGGTTGCCATCTCCTTCTCGTTCCCCGGTGAGGCGAAGGACACCGCCGTCACCTTTTATTTCCTGGAGAGGCAAGGGTTGCCATCTACTTCTTGTTCCCTGGCGAGGTGAGCCTTTTGGGAGACTGTTGGGACTTCTGGAATCAGTCCTTGAGGGGGCGGGGGGGTAATGTCACGTTCTGGTTAGGGGCCAATGGGTGGCGCTGTATGCCCCGCCTGCAGCTTCCCAGGTGTTGGTCGTTTCAAACAGTGGCAGTTAAAAGGACTCCCGGCATGACCATTCGGTGTCGGCTCATTGTATTTGTTTCACCTTGTCCGGTTTGTTCCATTTTGTTATACTTTTACTCATAGTGTTGTTTGCTACTTTGTTTTTTTCATAGTGTCACGATCGGGTTGGCGACCAACGGGTGGCGCTGTCGGCCCCGCCGGCACCTACAAAGGTGTTGGTCGTACCAATCCGTGGCAGACTGTCACGTTCTTGTTGGCGACCAACAGATAGCGCTGACGGCCCCGCCCTCAGTTGCACAGGTGTTGGTCGTCCTTATCAGTGGCAGTTAAAAGGACTCACAGCACGACCATTCGGGGTCGGGTCATTGTATGTCGTTGTATGTGTTTGCTGCACCCTGTCAGGTTTGTATGATCCTGGCAGACCTTTACTCTTGGTTTTCTTTGATACTTTGGACTTTTCTGTTTGGATGATTTTGATGTTTTAGATTTTGTTCCTGTTGACTTTATTTCATATTATTTGTCAAATACACTCTGCTCTTCCCTCCTGCCTGCTCTTTTGGGATTCACAACCATCCACCACCTTGCAAACTGTGACAAAGATTCTATATTGTGTGATTTTGTAAACTATATAGAATCATTTTCATTCATTTTCAAAATCACTTTATCCTCACCAGGGTCACAGGGCAAGGGTGGTGGAGCCTATTGCAGCTGTCTTCAGGCAGTGAGAGGGTGGGGGGCACACCCTGTGTTGGGGTAATTCGCCATACAATCATCTCTAAACATCGAAGGCGGAAGTAGTCGCCGAAACATGTCAGGTATTTGAACACCGACAATGCACTGTCTGTAAGTAAGGAATCTGCTTAACATCTCTAAACATCGCTTTAGAATCTTTGTTTACGTTTGGACTTCCTGATACGTCATATCCTGCCTTCCTTTACATGATGTCACATCTACATTACGTCACATCCTATCGCGTCACACACTGTGCGCCACATATAAATGCTCTCCCTTTTCTAGTTCTCTCTCTCTCTCTCTCGCCATGCTTCCTCCTTGGCCGACACTGCGATGTTGGGCTTGCCTCCACACACAGCCTGGGTTCCGGTACCAGCCCTCTCGAAAGGGGTTGGACACTCTTCCACTCTGGACTTGCCCACGGTGAGAGGCGTAGAGCAGGTGTCGGCATACTTATTGCCCCCCGGCTCGACGCCTGTACGTTGGGATTCACCCCAGTAGATGAAAGGAGTATGGGGTACAGGAGCGCCTGATACAGGCCCTATACGACCGATGTCAGAGTCTGGTTCGCATTGCAATAAGTCGAAATCATTTCCAGTGAGGGTTGGGTTCCGCCAAAACTGCCCTTTATCACAGATTCTGTTCATAACCTTTATGGACAGAATTTCTAGGCCCAGCCGAAGCGTTGAAGGTTTCCCTTTTGGTGGCCTCAGTATAACATCTCTGCTTTTTGCAGATGATGTGGTACTGTCGGGGCCTTCAAGGGGAGCTCTCCAACTCTCTCTTGAGCATTTCACAGCCGAATGTAAAGCGGCTGGGATGAGAATCAGCACCTCCTAATCTGAGACAATGGTTCTCAGTCGGAAAAGGGTGAAGTGCCCTTTCCGGGTCGGAGAGGAGATTTTGCCTCAAGTGGAGGAGTTTAAGTATTTGCGAGTCTTGTTCACGAATGAAGGTGTAAGGGAGCGAGAGGTCGACAGGCGCATCGGTGTGGCGTCTGCTGTGATGCGGACTTTGTACCGATCTGTCGTGGTGAAGAAGGAGCTGAGCCAAAAAGCAAAGCTCTCAATCTACCGGTCGATCTACGTCCCAACCCTCGTCTATGGTCACGAGCTATGGGTTGTCTCCGAAAGAACAAGATCCTGGATGCAAGCGGCCAAAATGAGCTTTCTACGTTGGGTGTCCGGGCGCTCCCTGAGAGATAAGGTAAGAAGCTCGGTCATGCGGAGGGGCTCAAAATCGAGCCACTTCTCCTCCACATCGAGAGGAGCCAGATGAGGTGGCTCGGGCATCTGATTAGGATGCCCCCAGGACGCCTCCCTGGTGAGGTATTCTAAGCATGCCCCACTGGCAGGAGACCCCGGGGACGCCAGGACGAGCTAGAAGAAGTGGCTGAGGAGAGGGAAGTCTGACCGCGACCCGACCTCAGATAAGCGGCAGAAGATGGATGGATGAATGGATGGAGAACAGACGTGTGTGTGTGTGTGTGTGTGTGTGTGTGTGTGTGTGTGTGTGTGTGTGTGTGTGTGTGTGTGTGTGTGTGTGTGTGTGGACATGTGTTTGTGTGTGTACACGCGTTTGTGTGTGTATACATGCGTTTGTGTCGGATGGGGTGGGGTAGGGTGGGAAATGGAAGCATACTGTATAACAGTTACCATAGTAACTAAACCCAGGCCCGACACTCCAATCATCAGTCCTGCAGCAGGAGAACCCCTGCTGAGATGCACACACACACACACACACACACACACACACACACACACACACACACACACACACACACACACACACACACACACACACACACACACACACATGCACATGCACACGCACTAAAACAAAGAATGTGCTGTTTTATCGATCATGTTTGCATCACGATAGCAAAATACACACACACTCTCACACACGCACATGCATGCACACTCACACACACAAACACTCACACACACGCACGCACACGTCCGCAGGTAAAAGAACCCGTTGAGTCTGGAGACGAACTCATACAATCACTGGAAGACAGACAGACAAAAGAACAACCGTAGGTCAAAATTTGCAGCTTCATTCTTCCCTCAATAATTTGTCGTCCTAAGGTAAAGAGAGTACAGTTGAAAAAGTCTGCCCAATTTTTCATTCAAAACAGCACACACTGGGGACAAAAACATCTGGCCATCTTCAACACATGACCACACACATGGTCATCTTAAAATTAATGGTACTTTTTCAACTTAAAAGGGAAAGTCAAAAATATGTTATATGGTCTCTGTATACCTGAGCCCTTTGGCATCGTGATATTATGGTCAGTCGACAAACAGGACCAAAAGAGCAACCCATTGAGATGGATCAAATTGGGTGTATTATACTTAATTCATTTTCCCCAAAATAAAGTCTGGTTAGATAAGTACTGTAATTTCCGGACTATGGAGCGCAGCTGATTATAAGCCTCACCCACTACATTTTTAGAGGAAAATCAATTTTGTACATACACAAGCCGCGTCTGTATATAAGCCGCATGTGCCCACATTAAAACATCTAAATATATTTACAAAGAAAGACGGCACACAGAGAGCGTTTTAAAAGTTTTAATGCCTGTGACGCGGCAGTGAAACGGTAGCAACATGGTAACAACACGCTAGCAACACAGTATAATAGGTCTGGTAAAAGAACATACTGGTGAAAATCGCGGTAAGCCGAGTTCATCTTCCTCCTTTGAACTGAAGCCATCCAAGTCATCGTCCTCAGTGTCGGAATGAAACAGTCTAGTATAGACGTTGTCACACACTACCTCAGCCTCTCTCTTGCTGTCAATCCAGAATTTTCTTTTCTGTGGCGATTGTTATTGCTTTCAGTCTGATCTGCACAGTCGAAACACCTCGACCATCTGCTCTCTGTGTGTTCACCCAGTCTTCTAGAATGTTTTCCAGTTCGGGCCACCTGCTTTTATTACCTCTGAAAGCTTTTTTCGTCTTTTTACGTTTGATGGAGAATAATAATTTATCATGTTTAAAAGTGCCGTGCTTTGCTAACCAACTAAACAATGGGCCCACAGTCAAAGCGCAGATGGCCACAGTAAATCTGAGTGAAACAGACACGGCAAGGTGAACCATCGTCTCCATCAAGATTCTAGAAGGTGCGGCCTTGCACAGAATTTAGGGCTTGAGATACTCCTTTTCCACCAAAGTTATTTGCGGCTTAAACATCCTGCACAAGCGCCAGATTACAAATTTATCAGTTCATGGAAAAGACAACCAATTAGAGTGTATATGTTTTATTGCTTACATCTGTTGTTGCTCAGAACGCCCAGAGGCGTGGTATGCAAATCAAGAAAACTATGATTTACTAATATATCACTTTAATTTACATATACTCTCAATAAATAGCTTGGCAGAGGGGCGCAGAATTCAGACATATGTCATCTGATGACTGCGTCTCCTGCCGGCAGTGGGGACAATCTTTCTAGTTCTGAGTCTCTGTCCACGGTGTCTGTCTGTCATATCTCTGACGTTGCTCCAGTTATTCCCGCTGCCGTTTCCAGCCTCTCACCATCGATTCATTTATGCCAAGTTTACGTGCAGCAGCTCTGTTTCCTTCTTTATTGGACAGCTAAATTGCTTTTAGTTTGAAAGCTGTGTCATACGCCTTTTTTTTTTGTATTTTCCATGATGAGGGTATGTTTACCCTAATTTAATTCATGCACAAGACAAAAAGTTGCAGTCTTCCTCGACGCATATATTCCACCGGTCTTAATCTTACCTTTTCTACTCGAGGGCCCCTGGCGGGAGTTAGAAAAAATACATAAATTGGCCGCATCTCTGAATAAGCCGCAGGGTTGAAAGTTTGGAAAAAAAGTACCGGAATTTACAGTACTCAGAAATGAGTTTACCTTTGAAAAATAATGTTGAAGAGCTTAAAATGACACTTTTATTTTGATATATTTTAATCATGCATTGCAAACATTTGTCGAACCAGAAATTGCACACAAATCACACACTACCATGTTATTGCACATTTTTTACAATTGGTGCACCGACACCATTTTTTTCCAGCTTGTGTGTGCACATAAAGAGGCAAGATCGCCATTACTGGTGATTTAAAGTTGGAGAGGAGACATGCCAAGCAGGTGTGATTAAAACAAATGTTGTACATGGGAGATGATCCAAACTGCATGGAGGATCTACTCGTCCTAAAAAATTCTGCCATCCCGAGGAGGGTCCATGCTCATCGCTTAAGCCACTGAGGCAACAAACCAAAGCTGGACTGTGAATAGCATCGCCGTTTAGGGACAAATATTAACTATAATATTGTCCATGTGTGTGTTGCAAACAAACAACATACAAATGGGTGCAGTTCCTGATTCCACTCGTCTAAAGTGTTTTTGTGCCATAAAAAGACCATAGGGTGCTGCATCTTTCACATGAAAAGTGAAAAGTCAATAGACTAATTACAAATCCATCCATCCATTTTCCAGACCGCCTTAGCCTCATTAGGGTCCCTGGGGAGCCTATCCGGGCCGTCTCCGGGAACTAGGCAGGGGACACTAAGTTTTCGACCTCGTGCACCAGCTCAGGCTCCTTCCCTGTAAGAGAGGTGACATTCCACTTCCCAAGAGCTAGCTTCTGCAGTCGAGGGTCGGACCGCCTTTGGCTGCCGCCCAGCTCACAATGCACCCGACCCCTCTGGCCCTTCCCATGGGTGGTGAGCCCTTAAGAAGGGGGGCCCACGTTTCCTCTTCGGGCTGAGCCCGACCGGGCCCCATCGGTGTAGGCCCGGCAACCAGGCGCTCGCCAACGAGTCCCATCTCCAGGCCTGGCTCCAGAGAGGGGCCCCGGGGACCCGCGTCCGTGCAAGGGAAAACCAAATCCATTTGTGTTTTTCTTCATATGGGGTTTTCTGAGTCGTACTTTGTCTGGTCCCTCACCCAGGATCTGTTTACCATGGGTGACCCTACCAGGGGCATAAAGCCCCAGACAGCTCCTAGGACAGACCTGGGCATATTACGGCCCGTGGGCGACATCTGGCCCTTTGTACGTCCCTGTCCGGCCCGCGTGAGGCCAATCATAAACGCCATAAATTAAACAAATAAATGATTTAACTTTTATTTTGAAAAGTGTTAGGTCATTACGTATGCACGACGTAGACTCTACGTCTTACGTGTATATACGCGAGAGTCTTACGTGTATACACGGAAGTGAGTGAAGGCGATTCTGTTCGCCAGGTTATCCTCAAGGCTCAATATGTCGGCACACCCCAAGAAAAGAAAAGTTGATAACGAATGCCGTATTTTCCACAAGACATGGACTGCAAAATATTTCTTTACAGAAATTAAAGGTAAAGCAGTGTGCTTAGTCTGTGGTACACAGGTTGCTGTGTTTAAAGAATATAATTTGAATCGCCACTACACGACCAAGCATGAAGATAAATACAGAAATCTGTCTGGTGAAGAGCGTGCAAGGGTGTCTGATGCATTGCTTGCAAAACTACAAACCCAACAAGGATGTTTCACTAAACTTCACACTCCCAGAGATGCAGCCGTCAGGACAAGTTATGTCATTTCTCACAAAATCGCCAGAAAAAGTAGGGCATTTTCCGACGGAGAGTTTCTTCAGGAGTGTTTATTGGACTCTGCTGCGCTGATGTGCCCAGAGAAAAAGGGCGCGTTTGAGAACGTTTCACTCTTCTGACGCACTGTAACGAGGCGGATTGAGGACATCGCGTGAAACTTAGAGCTTCAGCTGAAGAACATAGCGGCCGACTTTGACTTTTTTTCTCTGGCTTTGGATCAGAGCTGCGATGTACGTGACACCGCCCAGCTGCTCATCTTCTTACGTGGGATAACCACAGACTTTCAAATCACGGAGGAGTTGGCAGCCATGCAGTCAATAAAAGGGACAACCACTGGTAATGAGAGGTAAATGCATGTATGGCCATGTTAGGACTGAAATGGGACAAGCTTGCAGGTGTGACAACAGATGGTTGTGCAAATCTAACCGGGAAAAATGTTGGACTTTTAAAGAGAATGCAGGATAAAGTGACAGAAATGAACCCTGATCAGAAATTGACATTTTTGCATTGTATCATACACCAGGAAGTGTTGTGTAAGACAGTGTTAAAAATGAAACATGTCGTTGATGCTGTCACTAAAATAGTTAATTTCATCAGAGCGAGAGCTTTAAATCACAGACAGTTTGTTGCTTTGTTGGAGGAAAATGAGGCTGAACATGGTGATATAAGCTATCACTGCACTGTTAGGTGGCTCAGCCTTGGCAAGGTTCTGAAAAGTGTCTGGGACCTGAGAGACCAGATTCAGGAGTTCTGTATTCAGAAAGGTCATGACGTCCCAGAACTTTCAGATAACGACTGGTTGGCAGACCTCGGATTCGCTGATGATGTGACTGCACTAATGAACAAACTAAATGTCAAAATGCAGAGCAAGGGCCTTTTTGTGCATGAGATGTACAGTGCAGTGAAGGCTTTAATGAGAAAACTGCAGCTTCTCTCAAGCCAAGTGAAGGTCAACATTCTGACCCACTTGCCAACACTTAAGGAAGCCAAAAGATCAGGTGATCACCTCCAAAAGTACTCAACCACGTTAGAAGCATTGCATGCAGTTTTCAAGGCGATTTCAAGATTTCAAAACTCTTGATAGTGAAATGCACATGGTTTCTTCTCCCTTCAACTGCAGTGTGGATGATGCACCAAGTGAAGTTCAGATGGAACTCATTGATCTGCAGTCTGACACACTTCTGGCAGATCACTTCAAGCCAGTCTCACTGCTGGACTTTTACTCCGCCCTCAAAGAGGAGAATTTTCCACACCTGAGGAGGCATGCTCAGAGGATCCTAGTCCTCTTTGGATCTACCTATCATTGTGAACACACATTCTAAGTTCAACAAATCCAAACACAGATCCTCTATGACTGATGACCACCTCTCAGCTGTCCTTCGGATAGCCACTTCAGACATTCCGCCAGATTTCAATGCCCTTGTTCAAGCCCAGAACAGACTGGATTATTCTCACTGAAGAGGTAACATGAGGTGGAAAACATTACAAGTTATTGTTTGATTGGAGATTAACAAGTTAAAAATAAATTGCACTGGTTAAATAATTGTTTTTTCTTATTTAACCAATACACCACAATTTCACATAACCTAATATAAATATTTACAGAGTGCTTTATTCTTCTGATTATCAGTACCAGCTATTCAAAATATTTAATATGAGAATTTACAATGAAAGAAAGTTGGTGGGCATCTGACACAATTCAGGTTTCTCACGCGGCCCCTGATAAAAGTTAATTGCCCACCCCTGTCCTAGGATCATTGGGACACACAAACCCCTCCACCACAGTAAGGTGACGACTCATGGAGAGAATGTCTGTTCTCACCCTCATCTATTTGTTTTAATTCTCGACAAACAACCCATCACAAAAGCGCTCAAAAACACGCGCATACACACACACACAACACACACACACCCTGCCTGTATGTGGAATTAAATGGGAGTATAATTTTGTGGGTTAATCATATGCTATTTAGGGAAGCTGGGTCTTTGTAGCAAACAAGATATAATGTTCCTGTTTACTTATCATTGCTTCTCAAGTTTTATGTGGCTCCTACAGGGGTTTCGCCTGAGAGGCTTCCACTGTGCACCGCACAGCGGTTTTAAAGAGGATGTGCAGTCTTAAGGCTTTCTGAAAGTTCTCGGTGCTGTAATCTTAAAACAGAGGAATTATATTGCTGAAGCCAATTCAGAAGGAAAATGCTTCCAGCACAGAATATTCCCCAGTATTCCTTTTGTAGGGGAAAAGATGAGTTTGAGCAACTTGTTTTTCTAAACGACACAATCGAAAAAAAACATAGACTACAAGTATTTGAGCATTTGATGAACATTCTTTCATGGAAAAGTTTTATGTTCGTGCTGATAAAGCTCTCATGTTATTCAGATTCACAGCAGTCACATTTTAGCAGCATTCCAGAATGTTATGTCAATCCAATTTTATTTGGATTTATAATAAATAGATTCACCAAATAGATGAAACATGGCAAGTCGGTTGAAGTTTAATCAATTAATAATAATAATAATAATAATAATAATAATAATACATTTGATTTATAAGTGCCTTTCAAAACTCTAAAGGTCACTTTCCAGTCACAGGATGAGTTTTTTTTCTGTGGGTGAGCAGCGGCAGCCACACACGCCAGCGTTCACTCAACCCGTAAATAACTCAAATAGATAGAAAGCTAGCAAGCTAATAAATAGCTAGCTAGCTACACACACACACATACACAAAGGAATCCTTGTGCCCTCCTTCCCAAACTCGGTTGTGAGTCTTAGGCCGTGACCTGGATTTTTCACAGTATTCAAATATGACTTCCAATTATAATTTACTTATAGACATGTATTTGTGTGTATATATGTAACGGAGTTGTGCACTTAGATTATTAAATTATGAAGGAAGTGACGCAACGGCGCACAGTGTGGCACCATGTCCTGTCCATAATTTCCAGAACAATCTGGAGGAGATTCATGGTGAGTCGCAATTTTCTGATGGTCTCGATTAACGCGCATTTTCATGACAATATCTTATTTTGTTTCCCCTTTTGTACTGTCTAGTGTTATATGGCGTTATAATTAGTTCCCTTATTCATTTCGAGTACAGATTACTTTTTGTGTCATTATTTACTTCACGTTTTGTCGAGTGGAACTTTGAAGCACATGTGCTTCATAGCTGTGACGTGCCGTGAGGTTCATGGCTGGTGAGGCACTGACGTCAACAGTCAGATTTCCAAACATATGAACTCCACAGAGTCGCTTATTCACCATTTGATTGGCAACAGTTAACGTGTTTTGTTTCAATTGTCATGTCAGCATTCTTTATATACTGGATACAAACTGTAGCATAGAAAAAAAGAATTTAAAAAACGTTATTATCGTGTTACCTTTACTTATAAATGAAGTCCAAGTCTCTCTGTCTCAATGGAGATCACTGCCAGTGAAGAAAGTCGTCCTTGATCAGTCCTGTTCCGACTCTATGTTTTCAGTCTTTTGTGCTGAGAATGACCGCTCCACTGATGTAGTAGCTGGAACAGTGAGCACAAGCTAGAGCAACGTTGTCGCTTCAGGAATAGTTTCAATGAGATCCTTCTTGGCCAAAACGCTGAGAAGCTGTCCAGGAGATTTACATTCATCCCTCACCGTTTGTGAGCTATACAGTCCGGTCTTGGTCTTCCTTTATCAGAATCAGAATCGGAATACCTTTATTCGTCCCGCAATGGGGAAATTTGCAGTCCACAGCAGCAATTGAAGAGGGATGGGGTTGGGGTGGGAGTGAAAGGATAGAAAACAAGATATTCTAAGCATAACAAAATAAAAATGTCAACTGTATACTGTGCAAATGTAGATGTGCAAAAACCATTCTATAAACAAGACTGTACATAGTGCAGAATCAAGAAATGCATTTAGATATATTGCAACAACCCATATTTACAAGTGTCCAGTTTTTTTTAATTTTTATTTTTTATTTTATTTTTATTTTTTTTTCACATGTGATCATTGGGAATTGTGAAGCCTGACAGCAGTCGGTAGGAACGAGCGGCGGTACCTCTCCTTCTTGCAGCGCGGGTGTAGTAGTCTCTGGCTAAAGGAGCTACCCAGAGCTGTCAGGATGGGCAGGAGGGGGTGGGAGGGGCTGTCCGTCATAGCTTTTTGTTTAGCTAGCGTCCGTCTGTTGCCCACCTCCTCTAGAGAGTCCAGCGAGCAGCCCACGACAGAACGAAGGTGGCTTTAATTATTATCTCCTGCTTCGATTGAAAATCCAGTTTAGAAAATTCTTTCAATATAGATATTTAATCCACCATTCTGAAAATAAGGCCAAGCAACACGAAAAAAATTACTGGATGGTTGCACTTAACTTGCTAACTGTTTACTGTAGCTTGCTGTCACAAATTCTATTATTCTGCAGCCGAGGAGTCACAAGAAGAATCTCTAATCACCAGCGCATGTCATAAGGCAGGAGAACTGTGTGCCTCACCTCTGCACAGTTTTGATAAAAATAAAATAAAATAAAATAAACACTGTAGTAGCGTTTATAATGTACAGTGACTGTACATTATATACACCAGCTAAAATGTAGAAATTTAGTTCATATACTAAAAGCTTTTGAACACTTTAATAGTGATATGCAGAGGGACAGCAATTCGGTTTCACTGCAGAGCAAGCCAGCATAGTTAGCATAGTGATTGTGCAATCTATGGTGAGGCTCAGCTGGCTGCTGCCTCACCGCTCGTCTCCACTTAGTATTTGAACGGTAAATGTGAAAATTCAGCGATTTTGAAAAAAAAATCAAAAAATGGTGAAGTTAAATCGAAAAGAACGTTAAAGTACAAATCACTAAATAAATATAACAGTTTAATTTATTTTGTCATTTGATATTTCCATGATGACAGGTGAGGCACAGCCTCACCTGCCTCCCCTGACTGCACGTCACTGCTTCATAGTGCTTTCTGTTGCGCAGTTAATCACAAGACGAAACCCATGCGACTTCACCCATCCCTTCTGCCATACTGTGTTGCAGGTAATCATTGTTTCATTTCATTTTTATTGAACAATATTTAGTTTCTTGTGTCGCGTTTCATTTGCCCGTGAGTGTTCGTGGCGGGTTGAACTCTGCGCCATTACAAGCGCACCGCGTGTTCTGCCGAGTCTCCGGCTATGATGCGTCCAGTGACATCATGTAAATAACAGAGAACTTGTGTTGTATTCTCTGTTTCTGTAAATAACCACTATAAGATCACACTTTGTTCATTCTGTTTTGTTATCTACAATGTTTTGCATATTGAGAACAATCTGGAGGAGATTCATGTTAATCACAAGACGAAACCCATGCGACTTCGCCCATCCCTACTGCCCTTCTGAAAAGAAATAAAAAGACACATCCACGCGTCTGGTCTCATTAAGACGGCAGCATTGTGTAGATGAAGACAGTCACTGTTGTGACACCCGTCACATATATACAAACACACAATTAATATTCTAAATGGTTGAATTCATGGGAATTAATTTATAAGACTGAATTTCCTGGAAATGACTGGAATCTGAATCTAAAGAGTTTGATGATTCTCTTTATTTGTAAGTAGGTTCGTTGTCAGATCTCCCAGGCAGGTGACGCGCAGAGCTTGATCGCGCCGTGGAGTCGAGCAAGTCGTGCTGTGAGACTCCGTGCGATGCTGAGCAGGTCTCTGCGAGCTGTGTCTCTTTGAGGCTGTGAGTCCGAGATGAGTCTGAAATGATTCTGCCCCGTGGTTCGCCCTATCTCTCTGTCCCGCGACAGCTCCTTTTATACAATTTTCAAGCGTGTACTATGCATCAGGGTGAGACGCACATCAAGGAGATCAAGGAATTGAAAGACATGAAAGGGTTGAAAGGCGCACTTCAAAATCATACACACGTGTGACGCCACAGGGCTCCCCTCCTGGATCCGTCGGTGAAAGCGATGAAGGTAAAATAAATAAAAACAAAAGTCATTCTGCGACATGGTGAGGCCAGGCAAGATGACGGTCACCGGGCATGGCAGGCGTCGGTGGGGTGGTTACCAAGGAAGTTTCGTGGTGCCTGAAGTCGTTGTACGGGAGCACGGCAAAGAGTGCTCTACGACTGCCAGTTTGAGTCGATCGATGGAAACTTTCCTCGCGGCCGTCCAGTCGATGCCGGAAGGTCTTCTCACCGTGAGTTGTTCGGCTGGGATCGGTCAAGTCGGAGAATCGATGAGGGATTGTGAGGACGAAGGTGCGTGGGGTTGGCCATGATGCCGGGCACGACAGGCCGGTAATCGGCGACGGTGGCGATGATCGCGCTGCCATGGCGCTCTGCAGGACGCTGAGGAAGCACGCTGACGTCGGCGGCCGTGTCGGCCATGAAGCGTCTTCCCGAAATCCGATCGTAGACATAAGCGATGTCCGACGATGTCCGATCGTGGACATATACGATGTCCGATCGTGGACATAAGCGATGTCCGACGATGTGCGATCGTGCACATATACGATGCAGCTAGTTGCAGAGTCGCCAGGTGAATTGGACGATGTCGGCCATCAGGGTGCGGCAGGTTTCACGGTGGGGTCGGGGCGCCCACGGGTGGTGGCGGCCCATCGGGAGCTCGGCTCGAGGGGTCTTGCTGTGAAGATGCCGGGTTCACGGGCGGCTGGGAAATCTGGTTCTTTCCATTTGGAGAGTTGATTGGGCTGAGGAGGATTAGAGAAAAAAAATCCTGATGGCTGTCTCGCGTGTGCTATGCATCAGGGTGAGACGCACATCAAGGAGATCAAGGAATTGAAAGACATGAAAGGGTTGAAAGGCGCACTTCAAAATCATACACACGTGTGACGCCACAAATCCACCAAAAAATGTCTGAAATGTAGATATTTTATTCTCTCTCATTGCATCATAGATATATGTTATGAGTGGTACTGTCGTCCAAGTATTCTGAAAAGGCAGTTGTTTTTGTCATGATTCTGTTCTTGTGTGTTTACAATTAACTATGCCTCTCTTCATTTCGTCATGGCTGTGCAGAGCTCACGCAGTAATTTTCTGTTTTAGTTTGAGTTGGCGAATGCGCACGTCAAATAGCATCGGGCAGAATCCATTTTCACGTTACAAATGTTTCCTGTTATTAATCACCACTAGGTGGCAGAAGAACACGCGAGCAGGTAAACAACTCGATATACACCGTATAAAAATCTCACAACACAGCTCTAGCCATTTATTATTTTTCTCGAACTCGACAGAAAGTTGCAAAGCTTTTGTACTTGAACAACACGCAGCGTGATGGTATTTCCTGTGCAGTGATGAGAGCAATCTTTTATTTCTCAGTTGTATGCGTATTATTCATCATTCTATTTATTCTCACACCCGTACCAATTTAATTTGAAGAAACATCGTGCTTGCAAAAATGCAAAAACGCAAGTTGCTAAAGATAGAAACCAGAATAAGTTCAACCTGAGTGCAGTGTAGTGTACTCCCTCATATCCTAGTTTTTGGAGAAAAGTGACATGAGCACAGTGTTTTCCACCAATATATCCAATAGTCAGCATTTTTTCTACTTGTTTATTTTATTGTTGTCTAAAAACACAGCATCAATTTTCACTATGATTTGCACCTTTTTTAATACTGATTTGTTTCTTTTAGTTCTTTCTTTTGTTGTGTTGCCATGTAAGATTCCTGCTTCTGAATTGATCATTTACATCAGTTTACACAAATACATTCTTTCACAGTGTTTGTTTGTTTGTGAGAATTGTCAAGGTACTACGTGTCAGGTTTGGATGTTATACACGTGATTAGTTTGAGGTTAATCGGCCCATTGAGAGTTGATGTTATGAGGCTACTTGATGCGTGTGACTTTCATTTCAATTGTGCGTGTGTGTTTGTGTGAGTGTGTGTACGTGTGTCTGTGTGTAAGTGTGCGTGTGTTGTATGTGTGCGCGCATGTTTGCATGTGTGCGTGTGCTTGTGTTTGTGTGTGTGTGTGTGTGTGTGTGTGTGTGTGTGTGTGTGTGTGTGTGTGTGTGTGTGTGTGTGTGTGTGTGTGTGTGTGTGCGCGCGCGTGCATGTCCGTGTGTGTGCGCGCGTCCTTGCAGCAGTTTGCTTTTCTGTCAATAACAATGATTTACTGCGTGCTGTGTGTGCTTCTTTTATGGAAGTTTCACATGTCAAATGCAAGTTTCTCTCGTAGGGCTTCTATGATATTGATAGTAGCAAAACTTAGTAAGCATGCTGAGTCCCCTTGATAGAGTTGATTGTGTTGTTCTTTTTTAATTTGCTACAGAGTTCATGATCGAGTGTAAAGAGTTTGATGTTTCTCTTTATTTGTAAGTAGGTTCGTTGTCAGATCTCCGAGGCAGGTGACACGCAGAGCTTGATCGCGGCGTGGAGTCGACGCCCGGCTTGAGCCGGGCGTGCCTGTGCGGATCTTTGCAAGTCTCTTTGAGTCTGTGAGTCCGAGATGAGCCTGATTCGCTCTGTCCCACGACAGCTGCTTTTATACCATTTTAAAGCGTGTGATATGCGTCAGGGTGAGACGCACATCAAGGAGATCAAGGAATTGAAAGACATTAAAGCTGCGGTGCGCAACGGTGATGCCACAAGTGCACTGCTGGATATTAGCCCAGTAGACTGAGATATGAACAGTTAGCAATGAGGAAAACACAACAATTTTCCTACAAATTTGAGAAGGCTATTCAAAACATTATACATATTCTTGAAAATCAACTTCTCTTCATGCAGTCGCATCGATCCAAATAAAAGTTTGGATCGAGGGATGACTTTCAATAGATCGCAGTGATCGAGCTGCTCTGCTACTTACGACACCCTGGCTAGGGTCCCTGAGAGACTGTGCCAAAATAGGACACACATTTTTCAACACATTTCATTTGTTTACATATGATGCCTGGAGACATTGACTCCCCATCAACTCATCTCTGATTTATGCAATCTATTCCATCCATCCAATTTTCTGACCGCTTAATCGTCATTCGGGTCGCAGGGGGTTCTGGAGCATATCCCAGCCCTCTTCGGGCACAAGGCAGGGAACACCCTAAATTGGCTGCCATTCACACTCAGACTCTCACTTCGGGACAATTTTGAGTTTTCAACCAATTTTGAGTGTTTTTGGAATGTGGGAGGAAACCGGAGGACCAGTAGAAAAACCCATGCAGGCCTGGGGAGAACATGCAAACTCCTCACAGGCAGCCCCGACCGGGTCTTGAACTCACGACCTCTGCATTGTGATGCCGTGTTTCTGTTTCGTACTTAACCACTCGTCTACCGGCCCGCGGAAAGTATTCCCAAAATGCATATATATTTTCTTTCCATGGTATTGTAGATGTTTTAATACTTTGTGAGAAAGCAAGATGATGTACAGTATATGATGTAGCTTGCATTAACACAAAAAAGTATATGACTAACATTCACAGAGATACAGAAATCTCTTGTGAGGATTAAGTGGATCAGAAAATGGATTGATGGAGAGTCTGGAAAAGAGGTGAAGAAGCGTGTCCAGGCAGGCTGGAACGGTTGGAGAAAAATGTCAGGTGTGATGTGTGGTAAAAGGGTTTCTGCTCAGATGAAAGGAAAGGTGTCTAAAACGGTGGTGAGACCAGCCATGATATGTGGACTGGAGACGGTGCCACTGAAGAATAGACAGGAAGCACAGCTGGAGGTAGCAGAGCTGAGGATGTTGAGGTTTTCTTTGGGAGTGACAAGGTTGGACAGGATCAGGAATGAGTACATTAGAGGGACAACTCACATTAGAGGCTTTGGAGAGAAAGTCAGAGAGGCTAGACCAAGGGTGGGCAAACTTTTTGACTCGCGGGCCGCATTGGGTTCTAAAATTTGACAGAGGGGCTGGGCCAGGAGCATTTGGAGGGAGTGTTTGGGCCGGAAATACTCTGAACAAGTTATGTCCATAATTTATAAAATCACTTCAAATGACTTCGACTGAGCGTATTTTATAAAGATTCCACAGCATATAGCTATAGTTTACGTTTTAAGACTTGCGCTGAATATTCATGAAGTCTTGTTTTCGAGTTGATGACGATCCCCATGTGACGTCACGTTTGGACCGCCCCTGACCGAGAAAGCGACATACAATGCATTTTGGGTACTTTGTTTGGTCTGAAAACTTCGTGTTGATCCGTGTTGATGGCGCAATTAGAAGGAAAACACATAAATAACGCCATGGTGAATCGTTGTGTGTTGCACCAAGACAACTATTTGATATTCGCTGACACAAATTCCCAGCTGACAAATCAGCCCATTTCCAACGGAGCTTGGGCGCAATCTTCTGCATTTTCTGGGTGCTACATTGCTGTCCTTGACGGCTCGAATTGATATGGGAGGACTCCTTGAATCAATTGCAAACATTTAGGCTTTCCTCTTCAGAACTATTTGAATCATATTCATAACTGGATGAGTAACAAGAAAACATCTTCTGCGAATCTGAAGCCATTGTTTTGATTCTCGAGCAAGGCAAGACGACTTGGCGTGACGGCACGAACAGGGGGGTGGGACCTTCTGAAACTGACCATTTCCGGATTCATTTTGAAGTCATTTTTATTGGTGTTTTTATTTAACTAAAAATATCAGCCTGCCTGATTTGGGTATTTTAGATGCTATAAAACGTTTTTCTGATGTCAGTGGGAAACAAAAATAAAAAATGGTGCCGGTTGTCCTTTAAATGAGTATGTACAAACCTCATAGCACAGTAAGAACACTACAACCCAATTTATTAACTGTCTTTCAAATGTGAAAAATATCCCTGATCAGTTAATAAATTTGTCTCAAGGAATATGGCGTTTACATACTATTTCGCAGATACTTGGAGGAGGAAATGGAAATAGATTAAAATAACATATGCACTGTGATTTATCAATAGTGCGTCTGTTTTTAACAAGTTTCCATCGAAGGGGCAAAGTTAAAGAAATCAACATTTATTGAAAAATGGAATCACTTTCAACATTCAAAACATATTATTACACAACGAAATATTCAAGCTCAATAATACCTACTTATGTTAAATACCGCCAAATCATAGATGGTTTGTCCTGACCGCGCGCTCAACAAACTCCTCACTGACGCCCTCGCCTTCACGCGCAAACAGTACACGTGTACCGTCACCGAGCACACAAACATAGACTACCTGCAGTTGAAATTTGCATACTCAGCACGGCAGCCAATCAGAACCCTGCTTCTTTCTTCCGGACTTTCGCAAGTTTTGCATTTCATCCACTTTTAAGCTGTCATTTAAGAAACACTTGAAATCTGCAATTAATTGTTTCAATTCGTAGCATGTTTTGAGCCACTCCAATTTGTGGAAAAAGAGCTAACATTGCCTTACTACCCGTGTTATGGTGTTCGAATTGTTCTGGAACATCAGTTCCCCAGATCGAATCATGGGGCTTAAACGATACTCTTCTCTACACATGATGGTGCACTGGACGACTGGTAACGATGAAAGTATTGTCAGTTACTGTAACAGGTGCGCACAAACCGTAGGCTCGCGGAGGAATAAAATAATATACTTTCCAACCGCATAACCAACAAAGATGTGAAGATACGGGCAAAACAGTGACATTAGTGTTTAACGGTAGCACATATAAACATCCATCCTCATCTATAAAACCCAAATTTTGACCCGTACTGTACATTGCAACGCATACTGGTAGTCGGAACCCGCTCTCGGTCATAACATGATTTTCAGTTTCCAAAATGGTATGTAAACTTGGAACAATCTCTTCTCTCGAAGCATTGCGAAGAACCGGAAAATGTTGATCAGGTCTATGCAAAGATATTAATATATATGCAACACTAGCCATTTTATCTCAGAATACTTTTGAAGGCACGCATTGTTGTCACAGAATGAGGCATATAAGAGCATACAAAACAATCACTTTTTCTATTTTGTTTAGCAATTAGTGTAGCATAACGATACCACGTGTTTGATAACAATGCATCCCAGTCATGTTTTTTCTCCTGCAAACGGTTGATATAATGCCTCCATGACACCTGAACTTTGGGCCGTTTTGTCAGGTGTTTGTCTGGTTTGTCAGGCTGGAAAGGCGATGTCGTGACTGGTGATGCCACAGATGACATCATGCATATAGTTACGGGAAAACCAATGTGATTTTCATGAAAATCAGGACAGAGTCTCAAGTCCATGCATCCTGCAGCATCATTAGTTATGATAGCAAGTTGGATATCTGTCATCGTACCAGTTCCAGTTCCTAACCAGTTCCCTCGAGCTATCTTGACGACAGTTCGTTTTGCTTCTTGGGCACGACTATCTCGAACCCATTTTGTGTTGGGCTTAGAATGGACCACAACGGAATCCAAACCAGTGGTCCAAGACTTCCAGAACCAACTTGATACAAGCATACCAAGAATCTTGAGGATAATCGCTTCCATTTTGTCGTGCTTGGTTCACGAGGACGCTACGGGGAGATGAGACTATTCCTGCAGCCTGTAGTGGAAAGCAGGCTGCAGGATGTGCCATGTTTGGGCACTTATCTGATGTCATTGGATATAATAGTGGAACTAAGCAGGCTGATGGAGTGCTGGGCTCCACGTGTGTCATCTGGATTGCCCCCACGAGTCCGTACAGCAAGATGATGTGGACCAAACCCATAGCTAGTGAGTAGTTTGGCTCCGTCTGTCTTCCACCTTGATGGCAGTTGGCGTTGTGATCAGCACAGTGAATGGCCCCTCCCACTTTGGTGCAGACCAGGTCTTCCTCCTGATTGCCTTTTATCAGCACCTCGCCTCCGGGGGCGCAGCCTCTGTTCTTGTGGAGGGAACAAAGAGGACTGCAGCAGTACACGTGCTGTGGACCTCTTTTGTTGTAAACATTTCACACAACCATTTTTCCAACAAAGCACCTGGATCTGATTCATTCTCTTGCCAGGGCACACCTTCCCATAATGGGAGGATGAAAGGTCTGCCATGCAAGATCTCAAAAGGCGTTAAGCTGTTGTTAGTGGGCGTTATTTTCATATATAATTTAACCAAAAACAGACATTCAGGCAGTCATGTTCTGAAATAATATGTTTGCATAATGCTTTCGCAACAGATAATGCATCGGATTTCTTTGAAGGCACAATATTGGCTGTCTGTAAAAAAATCGTCACCGTCTTTCTCTCTGCCCATTTACACGCTTCAGTCAATGCAAACATTTCTGCTGCTTGCGCTGAATACGTGTTTGGTAATGAACCGTCAGCAATAATTTCAACGTCGGTCACAACAGCATAACCCACCCTGTTAGCCCCTGCATCTGACCTAGATGCAGATGTAGGGGGTTGCCTGTGACGTCATTGTAACCGGCACAAAGACGTCACAGGCAGGTAGCACTGTGAACGACGAGGAAAAGACGACACAAGACAACCGTGTTAATCAGCTTCACACAACGGCATTTATGACAACTGCGCATGCGTGAGCTGAGCCTACATCGCCTTTCTCTGTTCCATTCACAGGCGCGGAGAGTGTAGGGGGTTAGAAACGACCTCCGTTACTGCATGTTAGTCGATTAGACTACCAAGTCAGGAGAGGGCGCTACGCACCTGTGAATGGAACAGAGGAAGGCGATGTAGGCTCAGCTCACGCATGCGCAGTTGTCATAAATGCCGTTGTGTGAAGCTGATTAACACGGTTGTCTCGTGTCGTCTTTTCCTCGTCGTTCACAGGTATTCAAAATAATAAGTGTTCGACATCCTCAAGATGTTAAAGTAATTGGGGACTTATTGGGCGATGCTATATATGAAACCTTGTTTTGTGGCTTTGATGAATATTTTGTGGCTTTGATGAATTTGGATTTTTGGATGTCAATTGTAGTTCCCAGTATAACACACACGAGCGAGCAGACGTGCATAAGCATGTGCGAATGTGGAGGATATATACAATGTATAGATGTTGTATGTATAGATCTACAAATGAATATATTCTGATATTGAAATTGCTGAATTGATGTTTTGATGAGTAAATGGGTCATAAATGCCGTTGTGTGAAGTTGATTAACACGGTTGTCTCGTGTCGTCTTTTCCTCGTCGTTCACAGTGCTACCTACCTGCCTGTGATGTCTTTGGACCGACCCATGTATCCCCTAGGCCTGAGTCCGGTTACACAGAGGCGTCTACATACAGGTGGATGCTGTCAGGTAAAGATGTGTCTTTCAAGTCAGGTTGTAGAAATGTCATCATCTTTTTTTTAATTTTGTTTATTAATTATTTATTTCCTAGAAATTCAACTTGTTTTGGCAAAGCTGTAACATAGTCAAAGAAGCTTTGTTACCTGTATTCGCTAAATATTGGAACAAAGCTATTTATACAGTCTTGTTCTCGTCTTCAGTCAGTGAGGCAAGTAAGATGTTGTCAATGTACAAAAGAATTGAGAAGTCACAAGATTTTTAAAGTCAGCAATACATGAAGACATTTCCTGTGAGAAAAAAAATCTTGGTGTAACGACTGAGTCCCCCCAGTAGGGGACGTGTGTGCTCCAGTCTGCTCCTTTCCTGAAAACACATCTGGTCTTCTATAAGCAGCAAGAAGGGTTGGGAGGGAGGGTGGGGGACAGAGAGGTCAGTCGTTTAGAGGGAGTGGTGGAGGACGAGCAAGGCAAGACGACTTGGCGTGACGGCACGAACTGGGGGGTGGGACCTTTTGAAACTGACCATTTCCGGATTCATTTTGAAGTCATTTTTATTGGTGTTTTTCATTTAACTAAAAATATCAGCCTGCCTGATTTGGGTATTTTAGATGCTATAAAACGTTTTTCTGATGTCAGTGGGAAACAAAAATAAAAAATGGTGCCGGTTGTCCTTTAAATGAGTATGTACAAACCTCATAGCACAGTACACAGAACACTACAACCCAATTTATTAACTGTCTTTCAAATGTGAAAAATATCCCTGATCAGTTAATAAATTTGTCTCAAGGAATATGGCGTTTACATACTATTTCGCAGATACTTGGAGGAGGAAATGGAAATAGATTAAAATAACATATGCACTGTGATTTATCAATAGTGCGTCTGTTTTTAACAAGTTTCCATTGAAGGGGCAAAGTTAAAGAAATCAACATTTATTGAAAAATGGAATCACTTTCAACATTCAAAACATATTATTACACAACGAAATATTCAAGCTCAATAATACCTACTTGTGTTAAATACCGCCAAATCATAGATGGTTTGTCCTGACCGCGCGCTCAACAAACTCCTCACTGACGCCCTCGCCTTCACGCGCAAACAGTACACGTGTACCGTCACCGAGCACACAAACATAGACTACCTGCAGTTGAAATTTGCATACTCAGCACGGCAGCCAATCAGAACCCTGCTTCTTTCTTCCGGACTTTCGCAAGCGTTATAAAGTCGTGCAATTGCATGTCATTTTCCAAAATAGATGCACAGAACCTCAGCCCAGAAGAAAGATTCAAAAGAAGCTAACAACATATGTGACGCTACAAAACGTAAATTTACATTAAACAGTGACTGTAAAGTGTACGTGAGACTTATGAAAGGGGCTTAGTGGCTCGTAGGAAGCAATGCAAACGTTGCATTGTGCACCACAATGACAATCGACAACTGCAGCAAAATCTACAGCCATGCACATTTACCGTAAATTAAGCAAGGTAGCATTTGTAGGTGCATTCTTGATTTTAAAAACAACTTTATACTTTGTGACAATCTTTTTTAATGTGATTAGTTGTCTCATTGTGCTTCAAGTTGTTAAAAATGGGGCAGGCAACTTTTCAGTTATCTGCCCTGTTGTTCGCTAACTTTTTGTCATGAGTTTTAGACACTGTTTGTACTATAATTTGGGCAAGTTCGGTGGGCCGGATTAAAAAGCCTAAGGGGCCGTATGTGGCCCGTGGGCTGTAGTTTGCCCATGCTGGGCTAGACTGAGATTGTTTGGACATGCCCAGAGGAGAGAGAGTGACGATATCAGGAGAAGGATGCTGACCCTTTAACTGCCAGGCAGGAGACCGAGAGGAAGCCGAAGAGGAGGTTTACGGATGTTGTCAAAGAGGACATGAAGGTATCTGGTGTGAGAGAAGAGGATGCACAAAACCGGGTTAGATGGAGGACATTGATTCGCTGTGGCGACCCCTGAAGTGAAAATAAGAAGAAAATGGATGGATGGATGGATGAATGGATGAATGGATGCATGGATGGATGGATGGATGGATGGATTCAAGACAAATCGACAAACGTATTTGGAGGCAGCTCTGACAAATTTAGTTCAACATAAGTAGAATTTAACACAATGTACAAGTTGCTACTTTAAATGCGGGTGACGTAGTTCGGTTAACCTTGACCAGTCCCATGTGTCTGACTAGTAAATTATCCTCCCCATGTGCAAAGATTTTTCATTTTTAGTTAGTTTTTTTAATTTGGTTTTCCCTTAGTCAGTTGTCATTCTTTGCTAATCTTATCTCCACCATTAGTTTTCTTTGTGACACACATTCCCATGTAATCTTGAAAGTGAAAGTGCACATAACTAGAACTAGATTGTGTCTTTGAATCAAAGATAGTGACTTCTAAGCTGTAACATTCAAACTCAATATTTTCCAAGTTTATCATCCTCCTAATTAATGACTTGTTTTTAAGAGCGTTTTTTCCCGGTTATCCTTTGAAAAACAGAGGTAGACCATCAAAGCCTGCAAAGCCTTCTCTGCTGGCCTAAAATATCTGAATCACAGACTGATGTTAATTATGTTTGCTCCATGAGTTCTTATTAAATATTTCCAAAATGTCTGACAGCTTCCTTTAATTACTTTTCCCGTTGCACTGCTTCCAGGCGTGTTTTCGTGTTTCAGCATTTAACCAATCGCATTTCAGCCATCGTTGGTTACCAGGGTCAGAAAACTACCGGTACGCCTTTGCAATCAGTTCTACGGGCCCTGTAGCATCAAATGTGTCGATCAAACTGTTGGTTTGTGGCGGCACTCGCGCGTACCTCTGACGCAAGTACACACGTCACACGTACCGCTGACGCAAGTACGCACGTTCCACTGACGCAAGTACGCTCTTTGCGCATACTGCTGACGCAAGTACGCATGGCTTCCCATGTAAGTACGCTGTTGAAAATTTGCTGTCCCTGCTAACGGAGAAGCCTGAAGTGGTCGTGCGACACACATGCTTGGATTCAGGCGGACGGCGCAGGAAAAAAAGCAGCACAGCAAGACGGCATGCTCGACTCCACGGCGTTATTAAGCTGTTGAATATACTTCATCTGTTGAGTAAAACCTTCCGACACACAATTGTTTTTGGCCCTCGTGCCGTTCTTTCTTTAGGGTTTACAATTAGCGGAGGAGCGATCAAAGAGCACAAGAAACTCGTTATTGGCGAGCCAGCCAGGAGCATTTTTTTCTCCTTTGCCCAATCGACTTCTCGAGTGTATCCCTATCTTCTTTCCTGATGGAAAAGGAGCAGATCTCTGCCGTCTCCCTCAAACTTCCCTCCCCCTGGCTGAAAGATATGAAGCTCTGGCTTCAAGTCATTGACTCTCAATTCTACAACCGTGGCATCAGCCAAGAGATCATCAAATTTCACTACGTCGTCGCTGCCCTTATCCCGGATTGGGTGGTCGTTTGCACCAAATCAGATTCAACCCTCCAACCAAAAATCCTTACTGTTGGAATACGTCTGTTGGAATCTAATTCCTGTTTCTCTTCTGGTTCGGAGTTCAACGGAGTTTTATGATGAAATACCAGCGGGGACGATAGATGGTGAACAGAAAAGACTACTTTATTCTAGTAAAACAATAGAAGAACATCTCTCGTCGAAGCGGTAAGCCAAGAGCACAAAGCCCGCCCCTTCAACCTAGTTTAACTCACACAGCAGCGATTTGTTGTCCAATCAGCTACGGGACAGGGGGTTGGGAGAACATTAGACTGAGGAACATCTCTAGTTGCACCCTACATCTGCAACAAATTAACTAATAAGCTACATACATCCATATAGACTAAACTAAACATGAAATAACATAGTATGTACTAAACTAAACATGAAATAACACATGATGTTTACGGATGTGTATAATAACACTCCATCACTTACACTGCCCTAAAACGGGAGATCCTGAAGGAGACCTCCCTCACGGAATGCCAAAGGTACGCAAACGTAATGCGTGACATAGAACTGGGCAACGGTCGGCCCTCCCAACTTCTGCAACGCCCAGAGACAATGGGGGGACAAAATCAATGGCCAGGGTTGCCTGCAGCATGCCGTCATCGAGAAGCTACCCCCGATGCTCCAAGCGTCCTCACCACCAACTCATCACCAACTCTACCTTGCATGAGTTGGACGACGTCGTCGACAAAGTTGCGGAGGCGTACGCGGTTCAGCTCACTGTTTCTGCCGTTGAGCGTCCTCCGTCGCCAGGGCCCTCGACTGATGTTCTCCAACTGCTGGTCGACAAGATGGATGCCCTTTGAACTGATAGCTGGGAATGCAGCCATAGTCGTGGATGCAGCCCTGTCAAGGATGCAGCCCAAGCCGCAACCGTAACCCATCCTCCGCAGACCCTGACCTCTGCTGGTACCACCAAAATTGGGCCGACCAGGCCAAACGATGCCGCAAACCGTGCAAGAAGGCGGGAAACGGCCCCACCAGAGAGTGACTAATGTCTGTGGCATCCTTCTCCTTGGGAATTAGTACGCCTCCGGCCCTTCGCCATACCTTTGGTATTATCCCTTTCTGCCACACAATCCTCATGAGCCTGCAAAGATAGCGCAGAACATCTGATGTGTTCTTGTAGAGCTTGTACGGAACTCCATTTGGCCCGGGGGCTGATGCTGATCTGGCATGCCGTACTGTGTTGACCACTTCCTTCCATTTTGGAGGACCAGTCTTGAAGTTGAATTCCAGTGGTTCAATAGGGGGGATGTCATGTGGGATAAGTAGTTTTTCATGCCTTTTTGTGTCCTGGTGGACCGTTTCCAGGTGCTTTTCAAGTTCCTGCTTTGAGGTTTTCAGGATTCCGCTTTTGTCCTTAGCAAAGAGGTCTTTGACAAACTTAAAGGGGTTTTTATAGAACCGTGTTCCTTGTTCTTGCGATGTTTCCTCAAGTGTTCTGCCCTTCGTAAGGTTGCCAACCGGCATTTGATGTCCCCCTGTAGCAGCATGAGACCATCTTTCTCTGCATCAGTGGCCTTCTTCCACTGTTTTCGCAGGTCCCTTCTTTCTCTGACCAGTCTGTCTGTCCCTTGCTGCCTCCTAGATTTGGTTGGTGGTGGTCTTGCATTGGCGGTTTTCCGGATGTACACTCCAAAGCGCTCCTCCCCATAGTGATATATGATGTCACCAACATTTTCCAGCTTTTTCCCTGCTGTGCCCATTTATTGCTCCAAGATTTTCATTAGATCGTTATTGACGGTTTCCCACTCTCTTTTTTCAATAGCTTTTGGACACTTCACACTTGGTCTGTGTCCTTTGATCTTGTCCTCCTTGGGAGGTGTCTGTGGTTGGGTGGGCTCTTCCACCTTTCATTCTGTAAGTTCATTACGATCCTCATTGACAGGGGTGTTGACGCTCTGCGAACTTTGGTTTTCGTCCCGTCGCTGTGCTTCACTGAACTTATTTGACATCTGATCTTATAAGAAATATTGGTCAATGCGAGGCCCTTGTCTCTGCTTTCCCAATCACTGTCTTTTCCCATGGTGGATCTTTAACCTGATAGCTGTTGTTAGTTTTGCACAGCCACACATGCACACCTTGAGTGAGTGTCCTGCTGCCGTTGTCTCATGTGCCTTGTTCTTGCTCGTAGTCACGTTCGTTCCTGGGTCGGTAGCCGTGTTGTCAGTCATTGAGCCATCTTGCGCCCCCGCTCTCGCAGGCTCTAGGGGTATCTTTCTCTGTTTCGTTTCTGTAGCATTTAGCGGGTGTCTCCAACAAACTGAACCAGCGTTGGTGACTGCCACCATGGGTAGCTAGCCCATGACAGCCCCAGTGGGGTCTATTCCCTCCTGTCAGCTGTCTCTCCAAGCTGGCACACAGACTTTCCTGTGTTGTCAGCTGTCCTTTCACAGCAGTCACTGGATGACATCCAGATACTCAGAATCATGAAACACTGGACATGATGTTATTCTGTCCGTTTGTGCCAATGGATGGTCCGCACATGAGATTTAGCCTTGTCGTTGAGAGTGGTGTGTGAGGCGGGAAACGGCCCCACCAGAGAGTGAGCGCAGCCTCCCACTTTCCTGGCGACTCTGCGAACATTGAGGAGACGCTTCTTGGTCGACTCGGCAGCTTTCATCAGTGTTCTTCCTCCGTCTCTTGCAGAGCATCATAACTCCGATGCTGCAGTGTCCCTGCAAGCTGCCAACCACACCACCATCAAGACATATGACCAACGGTTTCTCAACCTTGATTTGGGCCTACGTCGCTCTGTCTCTTTTGTCTTCATCGTCACCGATGTCCCTCACCCCATCCTTGGCGCTGATTTCCAGCACGAGTTCGACATGTCTGTTTGTCTGACCAACCCCAGTCGGCTGACCTTACCTGCCTCCTGTGACGTTGTGCATCACATTGTGACTGGTGGCCCGCGAAGTTTCAACGCTTTTGCCGCCTTGCTCCTGCGAAACAACGGATTGATGGAGCAGAATTCAACCACATGCTTCAGCTCTGTGTTAACCATCCCTCGGTCTCGATGTTATCTGCCAGCTGCATATGGTCACCAAGGCAAAGGCAGGTGACTGGCGTCCCTGTGGTGACTATGGAGCTCTGAATGTTGTCATCGTCCCCGATCACTAACCCTTTCCCCACATCGACTTGTGTTTCCTTCCTCCAGCATTGTTCTCAAACATCGATCTGGTACGAGCCTACCACAAAATTCCTGTCGCTGAGGAGGATATTCCGAAGACAGCCATCAACACCCCATTTGGGTCGTTCAAGTTCCTTCGCATGCCTTTTGGCGTCCAGAACACCTCCCAGATGACTGTTCTGCGCGGTCTCGACTTCTGCTGTGCCTACATCGACGACATTCTCATCACCAGCAACTCCGAAGAAGAGCACCTGCAGCACCTGGAAACGATCTTACGCCGTCTTGATGAGCACGGCCTGGTCGTCAACAAGTGCGTTTTTAGCCAACCCGGGGTCAAGTTACTTGGCTACCTGGTTGACGGCATCTGAGTGTGCCCGCTACCCAACAAGGTGCAGGCCATCCGCGATTTTCCCAAACCCAAAACGGTGACGCAACTACAACGTTCCTCGGTATGGCAAATTTCTACCGCCGATTCATCCCGAACTGTGCTGAGGCTGCTTTACCACTGAACTTGCTGACTGGCAAAGAAAAAAAGCACGTCCCCAGTCACCTCTCCTCCGAGCCATTGAAGGCTTTTCAATGGCTAAAGGATCCCGTTGCTGATGCGTCACTCCTCGCTCACCCGAGCCCCAATGGTCAGTTGGCTCACACGTTTGACGCTTCCAAAGTTGCAACTGGTGCAGCTCTCCATGACGGCCTCAACGGTGATTCTCGACCCATTGCCTTCTTCTCCAAAGCCCTCCAGCCGGCTCAACGCCAGTACTCCACTTTTGGCTGTGAACTTATCGGTGTCTACCTCAGTGTGAAGCACTTCCAGCACCTCATCAAAGGTTGCCGCGTCATCATCTACACCTGGGTGTCAAACTCATTTCGCATTGTGGGCCAAATATGGCCTCGGTAGATGTGGTTTGGACCAATAAAATCATACCATACATGCTATAAATACCCAAAATATCATGTCTTTCATTAGTTTGGGTGTAAAGAAGCACAAGGACATTAGGAAAACGATGACATTTAATGAACATTCCTTTTACACATCATTTCATTTCATGAACAAATATGCAATTTACTTTTATCATTCACTTTTATGCATTTCAACTGATCCCAATGATTCTACAAAACTTTAACAATAAATCGGTATTGAAAAATATAGCAATGCACTTTAAGATAAAATGAGACTTACAAAGAAACAAATTTTTAAACCATTGTTTTTGTTTCTGATATTTGACATATTTTGGCCTGTACAAGTGCATCAATACAGGGTGTCTTGGAGTGTCTGAAATAGTGTCTGCCCGGGCCCGGGCCCTGCAACTTTTCCGCCGGGCGTACAACTTTCAAAACATCTCCGCCCAGGTGGCCGACAACTTCTTCAAGAAAAAAAAAACAAAAAACAAATGAAATATTATTTTTTTTCAAATTTAACTTTTGCTTTATTTAATAAAGCAAACGTTTGATCGAATATTTCGAAATCAGAATAAATTATTCGGATTTGGAAATCTTCATTCGTTTTGGAAATTTCTGAATTTCGGTTCGTTTGGCAATTTGCATACTCGGCATGGCAGCCAATCAGAAGCGTGGTCCTCTCTTCCGTCTTTCCCAAGAGTTATAAGGTCGTGCATTTGCATATCATTTTCCAAAATAGATGCACTGAACCTCAGCCCCAGAAGAAAGATTCAAAAGAAGCTAACACAATTTATGACGCTACAAAACGTAAAATTACATTATCCCATGGCTGTAAAGTGTACTTGAGAGTTTTGAAAGGCGCTTAGAAATTGAACACACATTAAAAGCATCGTGGAAAGAAGATTTCACGTGGCTTGTAGCAGACGACGCAACGCAAACATTGCATTGTGGAAAATGACCAACAGTGTATGGACAAACGACCAACTGAAGCAAAATCATCAGCAAGGGATATTTATGATAAATAAAGCAAGGGAGCATTTATAGTAGGTACTTCCTTAATAAAAACAATCCTTAATACTATGCAGCAATGTTTTTTTTTTTTTTTTTTTTTTTTTTTTTTTTGCGCGATTAGTTGTCTTATTGTGTTTCAAGTTGTGAAAAATGGGGCAGGCAACTTTATGGCCAGGCAGGCAACTTTTCAGAGTTGTCTGCTCTGGTGTCTGGTAACCTTTTGTCATGAGTTAGCTGACTCCTTCACAATGTCATTTAAGTGCTTGTTTGTGAGCTTCGAACGCATTTTTGTTTTATTGATATTCATTACTGAGTAGATATTCATTACTGAGTAGATTTGTTCACAAAGGTAGGTTGTTCCAAACATGCACAAAGGTTTATCAGGCAGGGCTGTTAATTTGGGGTACCATGGTAGTAAGTAGATACTGATAAAATTTGTCCTGGCCTACGGAGGCAAATTTGCCCTTCAAATCTGCATCACATTGTGAATCAATTATTTCTAGCTGGATTTCGACCGGTCGATCAGAAGCTTTAACTGTGAAAGGTGATCGAAAACCGAAATTCTGCCTCAAGTAAACCAAATACCTTAAAACGTTTCTCAAACTGTCATACTTTTCACTGTGATGAGTCTCGTAGTGGCGTCGAATATTATATTACTTCAATACCCAAACGTGTTGAAAACACACCAAGCACAAAGGTTTCCCGCATATCTCTGTAAAAAAATATGATGTTGTCCATTTTCATTGAGAATTATACACTCCTTATCTACTTTTCTCCGTTTGGATAATGATATTTCGGCTAATGAAAGTGCTGAAACCGCGGTTAAAAAGAAAATCGAAACAGCACAACTCTAGTGGACAATCCTTGAATCTCACCTCATTAAAAATATTAATTCCAAGTCGTTTGTGCATTTTTTCCACTTATCCTGCGGGCCGGATCAAACCTCCTTGGGGGCCGGTTCCAGCCCGCGGGTTGTATGTTTGATACTAATGATCTACACCGACATCAAGCGACTCCTCTCCGCTATCGCCTTGGCTTCTGTGAAGTACCTGGAGCGTGAAATTCGGCATTTGGACTACGTCTCGTCATTAGCCAATCATAGTATCACTAACCACTGGTGATAAGAGCATACTGGCCAGAGCTAGCATACGTTATCGAGCGCTGCATATGAAAATATATTGTGTTGATTTAATAGCAGTTTTGTCAACCCACAATGGCCTAAGAAGGAGAAGAAATTGACTTGATTGCCGATTTACTGTTAAAGCCATTTTTTAATACAAACTTTTCAAAAAAGGTAGTTCTAACAATGTTATCAAATAATATAGCAATTTTGTGAGGTTATTATTGATGCTTGGTATTGGTGTGGTGTGAAATACCGATTTACGACCTCATATAATTAATCCACATGTTGATGGTAAAAACTCAACAGTTTAATGACAGTCTTTCTTTCTTCACAATTAATTTCCTGGCTAACTGTAACGTCAAGTACATGACTTGGAATAAATCAAACCACACTTTTTTTTTACAGTGGCAGCTGCGGATTAATTCAGACGTAGAACTACTGAAGACCGAGGAGTGACATCCACAGCCCGCCACTGTTGAAAAACATTTGCAAAATCAAGGTGGTGCCCATGGAGACGATTAGTGCAGGCATTCAACTTCGCTCTCAAATAAATCACCAATTGACGCGATTTATACCACAATAGTACCAAGTAACAAATAACTTAATAAATAAATAACTCTAATTTATCCATATCGGCATTACACAGTTTTATGTACTGAGGCTCAATTAATCAAGATGTCATCTTTCTCCCCTTCTTGACCCTGTCACACCTAATTTTTTTGTTCGCATTTCCACTTCATCATGTTGCCTTGCTCTCACTTCCACTCTGCTCTGCTACTGCCCCGGAAGCAGCCCCCTACGCCACACTCTTCTCACCAATGCTCCATCCCTATGACTCTACGAGGAGAAGAGAGGCTCCCCAGAGGGCCCGTGTTTCACTCGTGCTGCCGCCTACACTGTCTTAATGAGGAGCCTGCGGGAAGGGGTGAGTGTCTCTGTGTATGCCTCAGTGTGTCTGTTTGTATGTGTGTGTGTGTGTGTTTGCGTGTGAATGTGTAGTTGTGACTAAGTCTCATTTTGTATGTGCGGAGGGGATGGGGGTAACCCTATGAACAGTAATGATGAGGCAGCTGTGGAAGCCTAGAGCATTGTTTGCCAGCTGCAAGTCAAGGGCATCCAAGCGCAGTCACGTGTACACATCAGCATGCATGGCGACACACATGCACACATTTACCTGCATCAAACTCAGCCTGTATTGCTTAGTGGCCTGACCTCATTTGCAATTAGGGCCTCCAGACATATATTGTTGATGGCAAAATCAAAAATATTGACATTCCAATGATTTTTGCCCATTTTTCCACTTATCTTTTCTACTTTATACTTTATACCTTTGACATAAAAGTTAATCCATGTGAGTTGGGGCTTGTTTGCTTATCAGCAAAAATGACCCAACCAATAAATAAATGTCTTCTACACATCAAAAATAAATGTATTTAGGTGGAACAGCTGAGTACATTTGTGATAGATTAGATGTGATGGGATGTGATAGATAAGATGGTTGATGATGAATTCAGAGTATTGATGACATGTGACTGAGTAAAACAACGGGCAGATAAAATCAATGTGAGGAATGAGGCACAGATATGCTGTGTGTCAAAGGTAAAATGGTCTTACCTAGATGGCCCACCACAGCCGAATGAATATAGATGACACTCTGGTCTGCACAGTTGTCAGCTTGTAGATACTGTTGCTTCATTACCACTGGGACAGGGGTTGAGGTAGATGAGGCGGGGTGACAGGAATAGAGAGAAGGGTTGAAGCCAAGAGAGAGGAGGTTACTTTTTTTCATTGTTGAGTTGTGAGACACACACATATAAACACACACGTGCACAAACACAATTGAAGGGACAAGAGCTTCATCGTCAAACCCAACTTGTCTTTTGCTATCTCTTTCTTCCCCCTGAGCTTGTTCACACCACCTTCCGTCACTGTCTTTCTCACTTCTTGGTGTGCTAGTTTTAGTTGGAATCTACCCCAGCTGACTGGACTAGAGGTTTTTCAGCACATTGCAGGGCACATACTGTATAGATCAAATGGGGGAACGCGTAATCCGATGGATACGTCAAGGCATATCATCAATGGAATAAAAGAGCTGAGCTCACAGTAGCAGCCTCCCTAACACCAAGAAAGACAAAGATCATTTGTGTAGGCAAAGCCCAACTAAGATGTCTCCTTAAATGCATACAACTCAGCTCAGTCAAACAAAGCAATATTCCATGTTATCAATTGATAATATTGTTAACCTCTTTAATTATTCAACATATATTTGAATTATTTACTGTTTCTACTTTTATTTAAAAGTAAGTTATTAAATATGTATCTTAATTCAGTCATCTTTTCATTTCATTGAATGCCCATGACATGTGGAGTCCCTCAAGGGTCAGTCATCGGACCTCGTTTGTCTAGTTAGTATGTTACGTTTGGGTCAAATTCTTCAGAACACTAATGTTGGCTATCATGGTTATGCAGATGACAGAGTTCTATTTATCAATGTCTCCAAAGGACAACACTTCTGCCCTTATCTCGGCGTATTGGGTTTCTGTCTAGAGCAAAATAACATCTGGATGAAGCCAAATTTCCTGAACTGAAACAAAGCAAAACTGAGGTTCTGCACCAAAAAAATTAGGATTGTTGTTACAAGACACCTGGCATCTTTGTCTTCAGAAACCAGACACATCTTGGCATGCTGACCTACAGCAATCCTATCGAATCAATCATGATCCATGATTTTATCTCCAGCAGACCTGATTATTGTAATGGTCTTCTAACTGGACTCCCTAAAAATCAAACAGTACACTGTACATGGTAGCTCCAAACCTAAGTGAACCACAAGCCCTATTTTACTAATTTTTGTATGTTACTTTTGTTTTTCTCTTCTCTGCTTCTAAATTTCATGAAGTGTTGTGTTTGGGCGAAAAACAAACAAAAACCTTAATTTAATTGCTTGTGTGAAGCATATTTAGTCATTATTTATCCATCCAGCCATACAACCACCCATTCATCAGCTTTATCTTCAGAAGGGGTGTGACTGAGCCTATCCTAACTGTCGTCGCACAGTAGGTGGAGGACAACCTGGACCGGTTATCAGCCAATTGCCGGGCACATATGGAGACAAATAAATTCACACTTTCAATTGGCTGATGGGGAAAAATAGTGCTGATCTCAAAAAATATCTTGCAAATGTGGTAATTAGTTTTTGTCCACATTTTCAACAAATAAATAAAATACTGCTGAACAAATTGTCCCTCGTACTGCTCCCCTAAGTAGAGATGTACAGGAAGAAAAACAACATAGAACATTTCGTCTGTGTAAGCTCTCAGTCGTACAGGAGTGGTCCATCGATGAGAAGGTTTCTTCAGCCGTCATCTGTACAAAAGTGAAGGTTTCGGACGTTTCGCCTCCTATCCAAGAGACTTCGTCAGCGAACTAAAGTCTGACTGGTCGTATCGGCCCCATTTATATATCCCTAATGTCCAGACCTAGTGGCGCCGGACACAGCTATGATAGGTCCCTACTCTCAGGTTGGGGGGGGCGCGGGACCCCCCCCTGTGGCCCCACTGATTGTTCCTACATTCCTGACTAACGATTGGCCTATTACCCCCACTCCCCCCGGTATCACCTCATCAGCATAACGACCCTCATCAGCATTGCGAAAGTTGCCTAACCTGTTTTGCCTGAGCAGGCTATTGTATGAACGATCCAAATTGAACCTCACACCACCCGACCGGTTTAATGAAGGATTTTGTTGTTTTATAAGAATCGCCTCTTTTACCCCCCTTTAAAGAACATAGATGGTTTGAAAGAACATAGATGGTTTGAAAGAACATAGATGTAGCCACGGCTAGCAGTGCTGACCACGCGCCCATGTTGGGTGAATGCATTGATATTACGGTAATCCACAATCTATTGCAGCTGCAAATAAACAAAAAAGAACACATAATCCCCTGGGTCAAAATTAATATATTTTCCATTTTTTTAATTTCTTTTCCCACTCCTCGCATGAGAATTCCAGGAGTTCAACCCCTCTGAAGAACACCTCCCAGAATTGCCTCGGTCTTACCTTACTTCAGCCCAGCGCGCGGCAACAAACGCGATGACCCGATCAAAATTCGATTACAAGCCGGTGATACGCAGATTAACCGTAAATACAATTGCTTTTTTGGCCATAAGAAACCCACAATGCATTCACCCAACATAGCTGCATGCTAGCGGCACTCACCCGTGAAGAATTCCTGAGAGACGCACACCAGAAGTGAGGGGGCTGCCCACTCGAACACTGCCCACAACACCCCCCCCCCCTCCCGGAGCCATCGGCTAGGACCCGGAGTTTTTGGCACCAAATGTTGGATTATTTTGATATGTTCGTCGTTGGTTCATTGCTTCAACGGGTGTGATGGAAGAGGATGGTTAAATCATCAGGGAGCCAGCTGTAGAACAGAAAGTTGGTTTAATCTTGGAGAGAGCGGAGGCATCGCGGTGTCACCTTAAGGAGGAAGCATGGCGATAGAGAGAGACGAACACGAAGGGAGAACATTTTATACGGCGCGTAGTGTGTGACGCGAAAGGATGTGATGTAATGTAAATGCGACATCCTGTAAGGGAAGGCTGGATATGATGTATCAGGAAGTTCAAAATGTAAACAAAGATTATAGATTGATGTTTAGAGATGTTTGTATGGCGAATTACCCCAACAGTAAGACAAGCACTGGGTGTGCAAGAGGTCCTTCCAGATGACTGGCAAACTTCAGCGAACATAATCAGAGACACAGGTCGGAAAGTACTTGGTGTATCGAGTGGAAGAAAGGTAGATAAGAAGACTTGATGGTGGAATCGGAGGTGCAGGAGTGTGTACAGAGAAAGAGGTTAGCAAGAAGAAGTGGGACACTGAGAGGATGGACAAGAGTAGACAGCAGTACAAGGAGATGCAGCGCACATTTAAAGTAATGGTGGCAAAGGCCAAGCAAGAGGCTTATGATGACTTGTATGCTAGGCTGGACAGCAAGGAAGGTGAGACTGATCTTTACAGGCTGGTGAGACAAAGATGGAAAGGTCTTGCAGCAGGTTAGGGTGATTAAGGATAGAGATTGCAATGTATTAACAGGTGCCAGTAGTGCGATGGCAGTATGGGAGGAGTACTTTGAAGAATTGATTAATGAGGAAAATGGGAAGGAACAAACAGTAGAAGACGTGAATGATGTGGACCAAGATGTAGCAAGCATTAACAAGGATGAAGTGAGGAGGGCGCTGAAGAGGATGAAGGGGGGAAAGGCACTCGGGCCTGATGATTTACCAATCGAGGTATGGAAGTGTCTTGGAGAGGTGGCGGTGGTGTTCCTGACTGGGTTATTCAACAAGATCTTAGATGGTGAACAGAAGCCTGAAGAATGGAGACGAAGTGTACTTGTGCCCATTTTTAAGAACAAGGGAGATGTGCAGAGTTGTACGGACTACAGAGAAATAAAGTTGATGAGACATAAAATGAAATTACGGGAAAGATTAGTTGAAGCTAGACTAAGAGCAGAAGTGAACATTTGTGAGCAGCAGTATGGCTTCATGCCAAAAAAGAATACGACAGATGCAGTGTTTGCTTTAAGAATGCTGATAGAGAAGTACAGAGAAGGTCAGAAGGAATTGCATTGTGTCTTTGTAGATCTGGAGAAAGCGTATGACTGGGTTCCCAGAGAAGAGTTGTGGCATTGCATGAGGAAGTGTGGAGTGTCAGAAAAGTATGTCAGAGCGGTGCAAGACATGTATCTTGACTGTAAGACAGTTGTGAGGTGTGCTGTTGGTGTGATGGAGGAATTCAAGGTGGAGGCTGTACTCCACCAGGGGTGAGCTCTGAGCCCCTTCTTATTTGCTATGGTGATGGACAGGCTGACAGACGATGTTAGACAAGAATCTCCTTGGACCATGATGTTTGCAGATGACATTGTGATCTGTAGCGAGAACGGGGAACAGGTGGCGGAGAAACTAGAGATGTGGAGATATGCCCTGGAAAGGAGAGGAATGAAGATCAGTCGCAGCAAGACAAATATATGTGTGTGAATGAGAGGGATCCAAGTGCGAGTGCAAGAGTGATACTAAGGGAGAAGAGATAAAGAAGGTGGATGATTTTAAGTACTTGGGGTCAATTGTCCAGAGCAATGGAGAGTGTGGAAAAGAGGTGAATAAGCGTGTCCAGGCAGGCTGGAGCGGCTGGAGAAAAATGTCAGGTATGATGTGTGATGTGTGATAGAAGGCTTTCAGTTAGGACGAAAGGAAAATTGTATAAAACAGTGGTGAGACCAGCCATGATGTTTCGACTGGAGACAGTGCCACTGAAGAAAAGACATGAAGCAGAGCTGGAGGTAGCAGAGCTGAAGATGTTGAGGTTTTCTTTGGAAGTGACCAGGTTGGATAGGATCAGGAATGAGTACATTAGAGGGACAACTCATATTAGAGGCTTTGGAGAGATAGTCAGAGAGGCCAGACTGAGATGGTTTGAACATGTCCAGAGGAGAGAGAGTGACTATATCGGGAAAAGGATGCTGAGCCTTAAACTTTCAGGCAGGAGACTGACAGGAAGACCGAAGAGGAGGTTTATGGATGATGTCAAAGAGGACATGACGGTAGCTGGTGTGAGAGAAGAGGATGCACAAAACAGGGATAGATGGAGGACATCGATTCGCTGTGGCGACTCCTGAAGGGAAAAGCCGAAAGGAAAAGAAGATTAGTGTCACTTAAGCTGAGGTCACCTATCCTCACAGCTGAAATTTTCACCAGAATTTTGGGAGTTGCCAAAAATCGTGACTTGTTCTTTGAAACCTGAAACGCCTCATTAAAAGCTCTCCTGCATATGAGACTTGGCAAATGGCGGGAGACTTCTCCGAGCTCCATGGCGCGACTCCGCCAGGCTTTATTTACATTTCTAAGCCCCGCCTCTCAGGCCGCGGAGGTGGTCTCGTGATAATTTACCACAAGAACTGGAAAATCCTTCAAGTTTCACCCCAGGAAACCCTATCGTTTGAATGCCTTGCTTGTAAAATTTCTGGACCCTCACCCACCATCATAGCCACTGTATACCGTGCACCAAAACCACATTGTGACTTTCTAAAAGAATTCTCTGATGTCCTCACACACCTCTCCACCCTGTCACCAAATGTAATTATTCTCGGGGACTTCAACATCCACATGGACAATTCCACTCTTCCCCTCACTAAAGACTTCACCTCCTCACTCGACAGCTTTGGTCTCCATCAATTCTCGGACTTTCCCACCCACATAAAAGGCCACACCCTGGACCTCATTTGCATGTCTGGCCTTATCCCTAAGAATTTCACAGCTAATCAACTCCCCATAACAGACCATTTCCTGGTTTCTTTCACTGTTTCCATCACCCTCTCTCTCCCAAACCCCCCCGTGTCATCTCATATCGCAACATCAAGGACATCAATGTTGCCACCCTCGCTGAGATGATCGCCACCCTGACTCCGGACTGCAACTCATCTCCTGATGAACTTGTTTCCCGGTACAACGTGGACCTCACGAACACCCTCAACGCCCTGGCTAATGTAAAGTCCCGGTTGGTCCAATTCACCCGGTCTGCACCCAGGTTCACCGCCCATCTCCGGTCCATCAAGGCAAAATCTCGCCAACTTGAAAGACTTTACAGGAAGTCTGGGCTCACTACTCACAAGGACATGTACGCAACTCACCTTACCCATTACAAGGACTCTATCACTCGTGCAAAATCGCAATATTACTCTGGACTCATTGACTCTAATCCTGGAAACTCACGGGCCCTCTTTTCCCTCTATCACAAAATCACACAACCTCCTATCTCTCTCCCCTCACACTTCTATTCCTCTGAGACATGCAACACTCTGCTTATGTTTTTTAGTGAAAAGATCAACAAAATCCATCAGCACCTCAGGTCCTCTGTCCCCCCCACCTCTCCCAGCCTTTCTACTCCTTCCCAATGACTTGCTGCCTTTGAACTCCCCCATTCCTCTGTAATCTCAGACATTATCACCAAATCCAAGAACTCCTCCTGTCAACTCGACCCCCTCCCTACTATCCTTATAAAGTCCTGCCTACCCTCTCTTCTCCCATTTATTTCTACCATTATTCACTCCTCATTATCGACTGGAATTATTCCTATCCCACTCAAAACCGCAGCTGTCACTCCAATCCTGAAAAAACCTGGCTCAGTCCCAAACGATTTCAATAATTTACGTCCAATTTCCCACCTCCCATTCATCGCCAAAATTCTTGAAAAGACAGTTGTGTCCCAGCTTCACTCACACCTCACTCACAATAACCTGTACGAACAATTCCAGTCTGGTGTCCGCCCCCACCACAGTACTGAATCGGCTCTCATAAAAATCACGAATGATCTTTTTATGGCAGCCGATGCCGGTTCACTCTCCATCCTCATCCTTCTCGACCTGACCTCAGCCTTTGACACCATTTCCCACCCTATCCTGCTCGACAGACTTTCCACCCTAGGCATCATACACTCCGCTGGTTTCATTCCTATCTCTCTGATCGCTCACAATTCATCCAAATCAACTCGTTCACCTCACGGTCCTCTCCTGTGTCCTCTGGTGTGCCTCAAGGGTCAGTCCTGGGGCCACTTCTCTTTATTATCTACCTACTTCCTCTTGGCAATATTTTCCGTAAGTTTGGCATTCACTTTCACTGCTTCACAGATGACACCCAACTCTACCTCTCCAGCAAACCCGACCTCTCTTCCACCTTCATCCCTCTCACTTTGCCTCTCAGAAATTAAATCCTGGCTTTCCCATAACTTTCTCAAGCTTAACAGTGAAAAAACCGAACTTCTCCTTGTCGGTACCAAATCCACCCTCCACAAAACTAACTGTTTCTCTCTCACCATTGACAGTTCAACCGTGTCCCCCTCCCCTCAGGTCAAGAGCCTGGGTGTCATCCTCTATAGCTCACTATCTTTTCAATCCCATATAAATAACATAACTCGGTCTGCTTATTTCCACCTCCGTAATATTAACCGTCTCCGTCCCTCACTCACCCCTCACACCACTGCTATCCTTATCCACAGTCTCGTCACCTCCCGCATCGATTATTGCAACGCACTTCTCTTTGGTATCAATCAGAAATTTCTCCATAAAATCCAACTCGTCCAAAATTCTTCAGCCCGTATCATCACTAGAACCCCCTCTTTTCACCACATCACCCCTGTCCTCCAGCAACTCCACTGGTTACCTGTTAAACATCGTATCAAATTCAAAATACTTCTGGTTACATTCAAAGCCATCCATAACCTTGCCCCTCCCTATCTTTCTGACCTGCTTCAAATCTCTGTTCCCTCTCGGTCCCTCAGATCCTCATCCTCCCTTCACCTCTATGTGCCCTCTGCCCGTCTCACCACGATGGGATGCAGAGCTTTCAGCCGCTCTGCTCCCAAACTCTGGAATTCTCTTCCACCCAACATCAGTAATATTGACTCCCTGCCTATTTTAAAGGCTCACCTCAAAACCCACTTGTTTAAAATTGCTTTCAATGTTTAGTTCTATCTGCTATTTTATTATGTATCATTTTACTTATGGTTTTATTGTTATGTGCTTTGTTTTATTGTTTTTATTGTAAAGTGTCCTTGGGTGTTTTGAAAGGCGCTTGAAATAAAATGTATTATTATTATTATTATTATTATTATTATTATTATTATTATTACTATTATTATTATTCAGCCCTACATTGTAAATAGCACAGCCACCCTATGCAGAATATATGGAGTTGCATATTTGCTTCTATGTAGATTGTATATTTGATATTTTTGCACTGTGTACAATTTTGTAAAACATTTTGTGCAGTTATGCAATTCTCTTATGAAACATTTGTGTTCATGCAATACTTTGTTTTTCTTTTCTTTATCTCGCCCTCACTTGTCCCCCCACACAACCTCCTTTAAATTTTGCCGCTGTAGATCAAAAATGTCCTCAATGTGGGATAATTAAAGGATTTTTATTTTAATGTATCTTGTCTTATCTCATCTCATCTTATCTTATCTTACCTTATCAGTGAGGTAGGTGGTATTTGGGAAGACCCCCAAAAGCAGGGAGGTGCAGAGTAGACCGATCAGTATATGTTTAATAAAAACACAAACAGGATTACAGTGGCAGTGGCAGTGGCGAGGCACGTCAATTCACCTGCAATCTATCAGCCGAATTGATACCATTAAATACCCGGTGTCATCACGCAGTCATTGGCAGCAGGTGTGTACAAGCAGGAAGGCGCAACCCCACCCACCTGTTGTCGACTCTGAATGTGACAGAATGTCAGAAAGAGAGAACTGAAAATTTCATTTGAAGTGAAGTCTCTTAGAGTCCCGCTGGTACATGCCCATTTGCCCCTGCAATTGCATCCGATACGTTTATGTTTATATTAATATTTGAAAGTGAAGTCCAAGATGGCGCCCGAGTAGGCAGCCTCAGCAAGTGCTCTCATGAGCCTTGCTTTTTTTGGTTGTTTTTGTCTTGTTTTGTGTTTTCTTTTGTCACTTTGTGTTGTTGTGCGTCG